>NW_017670272.1:1104576-1105485 GCF_001879085.1 Nicotiana attenuata
GGCACGACGGGCGTATTTCCAGTTTAATTGCCGTAAAATGCCAAAAAATGTAATTTGTTCATGGCGGGGCGGTAACTATGGTTCCTTAAGTCGTATTTGATGTCTCGGAAAATATTAGGCGATCCGGTTCCGGCTCTGTCCCACGGCATCGGCTTGGGCCATGGCAAGCGTAAATACAGGCACGAGTGGCGGAATTCCAGTTTAATTGCCGTAAAACGTGTAAAATGTAATTTGGTCATGGAGGGGCGGTGACTATAGTTCCTTAGGTTGTATTTGATTTCATGGACAAATATTAGGCGATCCGGTTCTGGCTCCGTCCCACGGCGTCGGGCTTGGGCCATTGCAGGCGAAAATAGAGGCAAGACGAGCGAAATTCCAGTTTAGTTACCGTAAAATGCAAACAAAATATAATTTGGTCATGGCAGGGCGATGAATTGGTTCCTTAGGTTTCATTTAATGGCCAGGACAAATATTAGGCGATCCGGTTTCGGCTTCGTCCCACGGCGTCGGGCTTAGGCCACGGCAGGCGAAAATACAGGCACGATTGGTACAATTCCGAAAATACATGGCAGTGACTATGGTTCCTTAGGTCGTATTTGATGTCCCGTACAAATATTAGGCGATCCGGTTCCGGCTCCGACCCACGGCGTCGGGCTTTGGCCATGGCAGTCAAAAATACCGGCACAACTGGCGGAATTCCAGTTTAATTGTCGTATAATGCCAAAAAATATAATGTGGTCATGGCGAGGCGATGACTATGGTTCCGTAGGTCATAATTGATTTCCCGGACAAATATTAGGCGATCCGGTTCCGGCTCCGTCCCACGGCATCGGGCTTGGGCCATGGCAGGCAAAAATACAGGCACGACGGGCGGAATTCCAGTTTAGTTGCCGTAAAATGCCAAAAAAT
>NW_017670272.1:1109231-1110156 GCF_001879085.1 Nicotiana attenuata
AAAATGTAATTTGGTCATGGCGGGGTGGTGAATATGGTTCCTTAGTACATATTTTATTTCCCGGACAAATATTAGGCGATCCGGTGTTGGCTCCGTCCCACGACGTCGGGCTTGGGCCATGCTAGGCGAAAATACGGGCACGGCGGGCAGAATTCCAATTTAATTGCCGTAAAATGCCAAAAAATGTAATTTGTTCATAGCGGGGCGGTGACTATGGTTTAGGTCGGATTTAATGTCACGGAATAATATTAGGCGATCCGGTTCCGGCTCCATCCCACTGCGTCGGGCTTGGGCCATGGCAGGCGAAAATACAGGCACGACTAGCGGTATTCCAGTTTATTTGCCGTAAAATGGCCAAATATGTGATTTGGTCATGGCGGGGATGTGACTATGGTTCCTTAGTTCGTATTTGATGTCCCGGGCAAATATTAGGCGATCCGGTTCCGGTTCCGTCCTACGGCGTCGGGCTTGGGCCATGGCAAGCGAAAATACAGGCATGACTGGCGGAATTCCAGTTTAATTGCCGCAAAATTCCAAACAATATAGTGTGGTCATGGCGAGGCGATGACTATGGTTCTTAGGTCATATTTGAAATCCCGGAAAAATATTAGGCGATCCGATTCCGGCTCCGTCTCACGCCGTCGGGCTTGAGCCATGGCAGGCGAAAATACAGGCACGACGGTCGGAATTCCCGTTTAATTACCGTAATATGCCCAATAATGTTATTTGGTTATGGCGGGCGGTGACTATAGTTCCTTAGGTCGTATTTGATGTGCCCGGACAAATATTAGGCGATCCGGTTCCGGCTCCATCCCACGGCGTCGGGCATGGGCCATGGTAGGCGAAAATACAGGCACGACGGGCGTATTTCCAGTTTAATTGCCGTAAAATGCCAAAAAATGTAATTTGTTCATGGCGGGGCGGT
>NW_017670272.1:1112688-1129159 GCF_001879085.1 Nicotiana attenuata
AGTCGTTGTCCTGTATTTTCGCTTGCCATTGGCCGCAAGCCTACAGCGTGGACGAGGCCGGAAACCGGATCGCCTAAATTGTGTCCGTGACATTAAATATGTCAACCTGAAACCATAAGTCACCACCCGCCATACCAAATTACATTTTTTGCATTTTAGGGCAAATAAACAGGAATTCCCGCCCGTTCGTTGCCGCGTATTTTTGCCTGCCAGGCCCAACCCTAACGGTCGTGGGACTGAGCCGAAAAACCGGATCGCTCTAGTAGTTTCTCCGTGGAAATCACAAATGAACTAATAACCATAAAGTCACGCGCCTGCATGACCAATTATATTTTTGGCATGTTAACGGTAATAAACGTGAATTTCGCAACCGTTCGTCGCCTGTATTTTCGCCTGCCATCGCCAACCCGGACGTGCGTGGGATGGAACCGTGAACCGATAGCTAATATTTGTCCGGGACATAAAATAGCGACCGAAGGGAATCATATTCACAACCGCTTCCATGACCAAATTACATCTTGGAATTTAACGGCAATTATACTGGGTATTTCCCGCCCATTCGTCAACGTGTATTTTCACCTGCCATGGCCCAAGCCCGACGCTGTGGGATGGACCGAACTCGGATCGCCTCATTATTTGTCTGTGACATCAAAATACGACCTAAGAACCATAAGTCCTCCATCCCGCCATGACCAAATTAAATCATTTTTTGGCATTTTACGGTAATTAAACCGAATTCTGCTAGCACCTGTTATTTCGCTATACTGCCATGGCCAAGCCCGAGCAATCGGACCCGAAATTGGATCTGCCTAATATTGTCTCCGGGACATAAATACAAACAAAGGAACAAAGTCACCGCCCGCCAATGACCAATCACAATTTTTGGCATCTTAACGATAATTTAAACTTGAATTCACGCCACAGTCTATGCCTTTTTTTCGCGCTCCATGGCCATGCCGAGCGTCTGGGACGAGCCGGAACCAGACTCGCCTAATATTTGCCGTGACGATCAAATACAACCGTATAGGAACTAAATAGTCACCGCCTCCGCCAGACCAAATTTTATATTTTTGTGAGTTTTACGACCCATTAAACTGGAATCTCCGCCAACATTAGTGCCTGTATTTTCGCTTCGCCAATGCCCATAGCGACGCCGTAATGGACGAAGCCGAAACACTAGATCGCCAATAATTTTCCGTGACATCAAAATACGACCTAAGGACATAGTCACCTGCAGGCCCGCCATGACTCAAGAATTACATTTTTTTGCATTTTACGGAAATTAATCTGTGAATTCCCGCCCGTTACGTGCCTGTATTTTCGCCTGCCATGCCCACCCGATGAGCCATTGTGGGAGCGGAACCAGAATCGGATCGCCAATATTTGGCGAGAAATCAAATACACTAAGAAACCATATGACCACCCGCCCATGAGGACAAAATTACATTTTGGCATTTCAGGCAACTAAACCGGAATCCCCAGCCGTGAGCCCTGTATTTTTGCTACAATGGCCCAAGGCCGACGTCGTAGGACGAGCCTGGAACGGGATCGCCCAATTATTTTCTCCGGGACATCAAATACAACTACGAACCATAGTTACTGCCCCCGCCATGACCAAATTACATATTTCTTTTTAACGATAACAAAACTGGAATTTCCGCCGCTATCGATGCCTGAAATTTAGCCTACCATGTGCCCAACCCGAACGCCGTGGACGGATTCCCCGGTAAAAAAACGGAAAAATCGCTAATATTTGTGTGCGTACACACACAATACGACCTAAACAACCAATCTCACACCCGCCCGAATGACCAAGATTACATTTTTTTTGGGCATTTTACGGCAATTAAACTGGGAATCGCCCAGTCGTGCTGTATTTTTCGCGCTACCATGGCCCTAACCCGCAACGCCGTGGAAGCAAAGCACGGAACTGGGGAGCCTAATTATTTGTCCTACGACAGACAAATAACCTAAGGAAAGCTAAAGGTGCACCCGACTCCGGGCCATGACGCGAATCGGAGTTGAACAGTTGGTGTGGCATTATGACGCAATAAACGTTAGAATTCCCGCGCATTCGTGCCGATCTTTCCAACCTGCCATGGCGCCAACCGGTGGGAGCGGAGCTGGAACCGGTCGCCTAATGATTGTGTCTTCGTTGGACATCAAAAATACCGACCTAAGGGACAATAGTCAGCCGGCGCCGGCGCATGACCAAGATTATATTTTGGCATTTACGGAACATTAATACTGGAATTCCTGCCAGTCGGCTAGCCTGTATTGTTCGCGGTGCCTATGGCCCAAGCCGACGCCGTGGGAACCAGATCGGATGCTAATTGTGTCCGGGACAAATACAAACTAACAATAGTGAACCAATATTGACCCCGCATGACCAAATTCATTTTTGCAATTTCAGCAACTCATAACAGTAATTCCCGCCACGCGTCCTTGGTATGTTTTCGCTTACGTACCATGCGCAAACAAGACGCCGTGGAACGGGAGCCTGGACGGTCGCTAAATTGTGTCCGGTGACATCGAAAATAGACCTAAAACATAGTCGAGGTCCCCCGGCCAGTGAGACCAAATTACAGTATTTTTGTAATTTTATGCGCGAATAATTAACTGAATTCCGCCCGTCTGCTGTATTTTCTGCCTAACCATGCCCAAGCCCGACGCCGGTGGAGGAGCCCTGAGATGGCCTAATATTTTTCGGAGAGAGTCAAATACGACCTAGAGGAACCATTATCGCCGCCCCGCCATGCACGAAATTATATTTTTTTTGGCATTTTGTAAGGCAATTAAACTGGAAGTTTCGGGCCAGTCGTGCCTGGTATTTTCGCGATGCCATGGCCCAAGCGCCGACGTCATATGGAACAAGAGGAGCAACTGGGAATCGCTAGCAGTATTTGTCCGGGGACATCAGAGACTGACCTCTAAGACCATATCACCGGCCCCGACATCAGACCAAGATTATATTTTTGGCATTTTACGGCAGATTAAACTGGAATTGTCCGCCGCGTCAAGCTCTTATTTTCCGCCCCATGCATACCCGCGGTGGGAGTGGGAGCCGAACGAGATCCGCCTAATAATTAATCAAACTGATACCACTAGAACACAGTCGAGCCTGCATGGAACCAAAATTGATAGTTTTGCTGGCATTTTACGTACAATTGAACTGGAAATTCTACAATCGGTACGGCCTGTAGTTTTGCTGTCGAGATGCCGCAAGTCCCGATGCCGTGGGACACAGCGGAACTAGGATCGCCTAAATTTTTACCGAGACACAAATACTAACCCGTGAAGAACCATAGTCACTGCCCCGCCTGACCAAAATGTCCATTTTGTGCATTTTAAAGGACAATTAAAGCTGAATTCCGCCGGCGTTGCTGTATTTCGCCTGCATGGCCGCAACCCTACGGCTCGTGGACGGACCGAAAATCGGATCGCCAATAATTTGCTACCGGAATCGATATAAGCACCGTAAAGAGAACCTAGTTGACGCCTCCGCACAATGACCAGATATTAACCATTTTTTATGCAGTTGTTAACGGCAAAACTAAACGTGCCGGCCAGTGGCGTGCTGCTATTTTCGCTCCATGGCCCAAGCCCGACGCCATGTAGGAACTGAAGCCAAGACGGGAATCCCTAATATTTTTCCAGGACAGCAAATACGGACTAACCTAAAGGAACAATCACCGCCCCGCAATGAACCAATTACATAATTTGTGGCAATTTATCGCAAACTAATACTGGAATTCCCCCGTCGTGGCCTGTATTTTCGCCTACCATGGCCCAAGCCTTGACCATGTACCGTGGGACGGAGCCTGAACCGCGAATCGCCTAATATTGTCCGCGACATCAAATACGACCTAAGAACCATATTCTCATTCACCGCTATGTCCAATGACAATTAAATAATTTTTGGCATTTACGGCAAATTAAACTGGAATCCGCCCGTCGTGCCTGTATTTTCACCTGCCCATGGGAGGCCCAAGCCCAATGCCCTGGGACGGAGCCGGAACCGAATCACTTAATATTTGTCCGGCGGACATGCAAATACGCACCTAAAGAAAAACATGTCAACCGCCCGCGTATTGGACAAATTATATGTTTTTTTGGCATTTATAAGGCAATTTAAACTGGATTTCCGCCAGTCGGCTCTATATTTTTCCTGCTATTGGCCCCAAGACCGAACCCAGCGTGGACAAAAGAACGGAACTGGATCGCCTAATATTGTGCCGATGAGATCAAAATATCGACCTAAGGAACAATAGTGCACCGCCGCCGACATGCACAAAATTAACGTTTTGTGGCATTTTAACGAAAATTAAACGGAATTCATACTACGTGCCTATATTTTCGCCTGCCATACGCCCAAAGCCCGACGCCGTGGACGGAGCCGGAAACGGATCGCCTAATATGTTCGGGACTTAAATAGACCGTATAGGAACGCATAGCTCACCGCCGGCCATGAACCAATATACATTTTTTGGCATTTGTACGGCAATTAAATTGGAATTCTGCCTGTCGTTGCCTCATTGTCGCTACCATGGCCCAAACGCCCCGACGACCGCGGATGGAGCCGGAATCCGGATCCGCCTAATATTTGTCCGTCACAACATTGATCAAAATAACGACTAAGAACTACAGGTGACCGCCACTCCAGACCAAATAAATTTTTGGCATTAAATACGGCAATAAAACTAGAATATTCACGCCCAGTCGTGCCCTATATTTATGCCTGCCGGTGGCCCAAGCCCGACGCGTGGGATAAATACGGAACTGGATTGCGTAATATTTCTCTTGGAAGATCGAAATTAACGACCTACAGTGAACAATAGTCACTGCCTCCGGCATTGACCAAGATTATATGTTTTGGCCAATTTTACTGAAGATTATCTGCTGGAATTTCGCCCGTCGTGCCTGTATTTTCGCCTGCCAATGGCCCAAGCCCACGCCATGGAAAGAGCCAGAACCGGATCGCCTAATATTGTCTAGGAAAACAAATACGACGCTAAGATGAACAATAGTCAACTCGCCCCGCCATGACAATTATAATTTTTGGCATTTTGGGCGCAAGTTAAAATAGAGATTCGCCGGTCGTGCTTCTGTTAATTTCGCCCAGCCTGGCCCAAGCCCGACGGACGTGGACGGACCGCGGAACCAGAATCGCCTAATTATGATCCGTGAAAATCAAATACGACCTAAGAACCATAGTCATCCACAATCGCCAATGACCACATTATATTTTGGCATTATACCGGCAATTAAAACTGAATCCTCGCCAGTCCGTGCCTGTATTTTCGCTTGCGCCATGGCCCAAGGCCGACTCCTTGTAGGAAGGGAGCCGAATATCGGGATCGCCTAATTATTGTTCGAGTCATCAAATACGACCTAAGGAAACATAGTCAAACCGCCCTCCCGACCTAAATTCACAATTTTTTGGCATTTTACGGCAATTAAAACTTTGAATTCCGCCCGTCGTGCCCTGTATTTTACCGCTCTGCCATGGCCCAAGCACAAGCCCTAGGACGAGCCGGTAACCGGAACCGGATAGACTAATATTTGTCCAGGGACATCAATTTACAACCATAAGGAACATAGTCACTGCCTCTGCCCAGGAAAAATTATATTTTTCTTTGGCATTTTAAGGCAATTAAACTGGAATTCCCCAGTTCGTGCCTGTATTTTGGCTTGCCATGGCCCAAAGCCGACGCCGTGGGACAAAGAACGGAGCTGGATTCCATAATATTTGTCTGAGACATCACAACATACGACTAAAGAACAATAGTCCACCTGCCCCCGACATGACCAACATTACAATTTGTGGCATTCCACGGCAATTAAGCTGAATTCCGCCAAGTCGTGCCTTATTTTTCGCCTGCCCAGATGGCCATGCCGACGCCCGTGGAAGAACCGGAATCCGGATCGCCTAATATTTGTCCGTGACATCAAATTACGACCTAAGGAACTATTAGTCCCGCTGCGCCATGACCAAATTACAATTTGGCATTACGACAATTAAACTGGAATCCACCAATCGTAGCCTCTATTTTCCGCTTGCCATGGCCCAAGTCGCACGCCGTGGGACGGAGCGGAACAAGGATCGCACTAAATATATGTCCGTCGGCACCAAAACGACTAAGAACCATCACTGCTTCCGCCTTGGACAAATTAATTTTTTGCATTTTAAACGGAAATTAATCTGGAATTTCGCCCGTCGTGCCTGTATTTTTCGCCTGCCGTGGTCCAAGCCGACGCACGTGGGACGGAAACGCAGAATCGATCGCTAAAATATTTTGTTCTAGAAATCAATATAAACCTAAAGAAACCAAAGTGATTCCGCCCCTGCCATGACCAAATACATTTTGTGGCATTTCAAAGGCAACTATAGCCGTCCGCTGCACAGTCTGTGCCTGTATCTTTGCCTACCAATGGCCCAAGCCCTGACGTCGTAGGACTGAGCCGGAAATCGGTGATCGCCTAACTATTTGTCCAGTGACAGCAAATAACGACCTAAGAACCATACCACCGCCCGCCACATGACCAAATTATATATTTTGGCGTTTTACTAAACGGCAACTAAATCTGGAATCCGCTCCGTCGTGCCTGTAAAATTTTCGGCCTGATCCATGCCCAAGCCTGACGTCTGTGGGACGGAGCCTGAACCGGATCGCCTAAGTATGTTGTCCTGTTGACATCAAATTAGCGACCTAAGGAACCATACTCACCGCTGACTCCCATCGACCAAATTATAATTTTTGGCATTTTACGACATTAAACATGGATAATTCCGCCCGTCGTGCCCCTCGAAGATTTTTCCGCCTGCCATGGGCCCAACGCCCAAGCCCTGGGACGAGAGCCGAACCGATCGTCCTAATATTTGTCCGGGACATCAAATACCTCTAAAAGAACCAATAGTCCACCGGCCGTCGCCATGGATCAACATTTATTTTTTTTGGCATTTTAAGGCAATTAAACTGGATTTCCGCCAGTCGGCCTAGATTTTGCATCGCCATGGCCCAAAGCCCGACGCCGTGGGACATTAATGACGAAAACTCCGGATCAACCTAATATTTGTTTCGAGAAGATCGAATACGACCGAGCAGGAACAATAGTCACCGCCTCGACATGCAACAAATTACGTGGTGCAATTTTAAACGAAAAATTTAAACTGGAACTTCCGCCATCGTAGCAGATTTTCTGTCCTCCATAGCCCAAGCCCGACGCCGTGGGAATGCTGGCGAATCGAACCGCCTAAATATTTGTCTTCACCATCAAATATGACCTAGGAACTACAGTGACCGCACCCCGGCCAATGACCAAATTATATTTTGGCGATTATACGAAAAAACAAGAAATTCCCCATCGTGCCTATATTTTTTGCAACTGCATAGCCAAGCCACGACGCCGTGGATAAATACGGAACTGGATTGCGTAATTAATTCTCTCTGTGAACATCAAATACGACCTTATAGGAACAATAGTCATTCCACGCCATGTCAAATTAATTATTTTTTATGGCAAATTTACGAGAAATTAAATCTTGGAATCCGCCCGTCGTGCTGTAAATTTTCGCCTTCCATGGCTATAGCAGACGATCCATGGGAAAGGAGCCAAGAACCCGAGATTCGCTAAACTTTGTCTAGAAGACAAATACGACCTAAGGAACAATAAGTCTTGCCCCTCCATGACCAAATTATATTTTTGGCGTTTAACGGCAATCTAAAATGGAATTCCGCCGGTCGGCCTGACAGTATTAAGCCACCCCAGCCAATCCCGACGTGAGTGGGTACGAGCCGAACCAAATCGCCTAATATTTTCCGGCGAAATCAAATACTGACACTCAGGAAACCATAGTCATCGCCTCAGCCATGATCACATTATATTTTTGGCGCATTATACGGCATTAAACTGAATTCCGCCATCGTGCCTGTATTTTGCTTGCATCCCAAGGTCCCGACGGCGGCCGAAGGAAGGAGCCAGAACGGGATCGCCTAATAATGTCCCGATCATGCCAAATCACACCTAAGTAACAATATGTCACGCCGGCCGCCCGACTAAATTACATTTTGGTAAGTAGGAGAATCTAAACTGGAATTCCCGTTCGTTGCTTATTTTCGCACTCGCCATGGTGCCCTAAGCCAAGACCCTAGGTACGGAGCCGGAACCGGAAGGTAGCCTAATATTGTGTCGGGACATATCAAATAGAGATAACCTAATGGAACATAGTCACCGTCCGCCATGGACCAAATTTATTTTTTTTTGGGGCAATTTACAGGCAATTAAAAACTGGAATTCCGCCAGTCGTGCCTGTTATTTTTGCTTGCCATGGCCCAAGCCCAACGCCCGTGGGACAAAAGACGGATCTGGATGCCTCTAATATTTGTCCGAGACAATCAAATACGACCTAAAAACAATAGTCACCCTCCGACATGCCAACAATTACGTTGTGGTCTTTTACGGCAATTAAAGCTGCGAATTCCGTCCAGCCGTGCCTTTATCTTTCGCTTACCATGGGCCATGCCTGACGCATGGGGAAAGACTGAACCGGATCGCCTAATATTTGTCGTCGACATCAAATTACACATAATGAACTAATAGTCACGCCCCACCATGACCTAAATACCAATATTGCATTTTACCCGACAAATTAAAGCTGGAATTCCACCAATCGCCTGTATTTTCGCTTCCATGGCCCAAGTCGACGCCCGATGGACGGCAGCCGGACAGGATCGCCTAATATTATGTCGTGACACTCCTAAATACGACCTAAGGCAACACCATAGTCACTGCCTCCCGTGACAAAATTACATTTTTTTGGCATTTTACGGAAATAATCTGCGATCCGCCTGTCGTGCCTATTTTCGCGTCTGCCAGGTCCAAGCCGAGCATGGAAGAACCACAATCGGATCGCCTAATAGTTTGTGCTAGAAATCAAAATAAGACTAAGAAACCTATAGTGAATCGCCCGCCATGACCAATTCCATTTTTTGGCATTCAAGGCAACTAAACCGTCCGCTACAGTCGTGCCACTGTAATTTTTGCCTACATGGCCTAAGCCCAGCGTAGAACTGAAGCCGGAATCGTGATTCGCCTAATATTTGTCCAGGACAGCAAAACGACTAAGGAACCATAGTCACCCCTCGCCACGAAATCCAAATTACATATTTTGGCCATTTTACGCAATAAACTGGAATTCCCGCCCGTCGTGCCTGCTATTTTTCGCCTACCATGGCCCAAGCTGACGCCAGTGGGACGGAGCCGAAGCGCGATCGCCTAAATTGTCCACGTGACCATCAAACAACTTAACGGAATCGCATAGCATCCGCTACATTACCATGACCTAATATACAATTTTTTGGCATTTTACGACGAATTAAAGTAACTGGAATTCCGCCGTCGTGCCCTTGTATTTTCGCCTGCCATTGGCCCAAGCCCAGCCCAAGCCTGGACCGGTAGCCGCAACCGATCGCCTAATATTTGTTCGGGGACAGTCAAATACGAACTAAAGAACCATATTCAGCCGGCCCGCCATGACAAATTACATATTTTTGCATTATTACGAGCAATCCTAAACTAGAATTCCGCACTCCGTCGTGCCCGTTATTTGCAGGCCTAGCCCAACCTGACGCCGGTGGAACGGACCCTGACACCGGACGCCTAATAATTTGTCGTGACAACATACGACCTAAGGAACCATACTCACGCGCTAATTCCATAACCAAAATTACAAAATTTTGAGGCATTTTACGACAATTAAACCTGAATTCCGCCCGCGTGCCTTAATTTTGCCTGCCATGGGCCAAGGCCAAGCCTGGGCACGGACGCGGAACGACATCGCCAATATTTGTCCGGACATTTCAAATACGACTAAAGAATCATAGTCACTCGGCGCCGGCCATGGCCAAATTATATTTTTTTGGCATTTTAAGGCAATTAAACTGGATTTCCGCCAGTCGTGCCTATATTTTTGCCTGCCCAAGGCCCAAGCCCGACGCCGTGGGACAAAGACGGAACTGATCACGCTAATATTTGTTCAGAGATCAAATACGACCTAAGAGACAATAGTCACCTGCCCGACATGCACAAATTACGTTTTGTGGCAATTATTACGAAGAATTAAACTTAAATCCGCTAGTACGTGCTATATTTCGCACTCGCCATAGCCCAAGCCCGAACAAACGATATCGGCCTAAATAATTGTTCGGACATTTAAATTACGACCTAAGGAACCCATAGTCCCGGCCAAATGAACCGATTACATTTTTGGCATTTTAACGGCAACCTAAAATTGGAATCGCCTGATACGTGCCTCTATTTTTGCCTGGCACGACTGGCGGAATTCCAGTTTAATTGCCGTAAAATGCGAAAAAATGTAATTATGTCATGGAGGGGCTGTGACTATGGTTACTTAGGTCGTATTTTAAGTCTCGGAGAAATATTAGGCGATCCGGTTCCGGCTCCATCCCACAGCGTCGGGCTTGGGCCATGACAGGCGAAAATATAGGCACGAGCGGCGGAATTCCAGTTTAGTTGCCGTAAAATGCCAAAAAAGTAATTTTGTCCGGCGGGGCAGTGACTATGGTTTCTTTGGTCGTATTTGATGTCCCGGAAAAAAATTAGGCGATCCCGTTCCAGCTCCGTCCTACAGCGTCGGGCTTGGGCCATGGCAGGCGAAAATATAGGCACGACTGGGGGAATTTCAGTTTAGTTGCCTTAAAATGCCAAAAAATATAATTTGGTCATGGTGGGGCGGTGACTATGGTTCCTTAGGTCGTATTTGATGTCCCGGACAAATATTGGACGATCCGGTTCCCACGGCGTAGGCTTGGGCCATGGCAAGCGAAAATAGAGGCACGACTAGCAGAATTCCAGTTTAATTGCCGTAATATGCCAAAAATATAATTTGGTCATGGCGGGGCGGTGAGTATTGTTCCTTAGGTCGTATTTGATGTCACGAACAAATATTAGGTGATACGGTTCCAGCTCCGTCCAACGGTGGGTCATGGCAGACGAAAATACTGGCACGACTGCCGGAATTCTAATTTAGTTGTCGTAAAATGCCACAAATGTAATTTGGTCATGGCGGGGCGGTGACTACTGTTCCTTAATTCTTATTTGATGTCTCGGACAAATATTAGGCGATCCAGTTCCTTCTTTGTCCCACGGCATCGGGCTTAGGCCATGGCAGGCGAAAATACAGGCACGACTGGTGGGATTCCAGTTTAATTGCCGTAAAATACCAAAAAATGTAATTTGGTCATGTAGGGTGATGACTATGAGTGCTTAGGTCGTATTTGATGTCACGCACAAATATTAGGCGATCAGTTTCCAGCTCCGTCCCACGACGTCGGGCTTGGGCCATGGCAGGCGAAAATACAGGCACGACGGTCGAAATTCTAGTTTAATAGCCGTAAAACGCCAAAAAAATTAATTTGTTCATGGCGGGGCGGTGACTATGATTCCATAGGTCGTATTTAATGTCCCGAGCGAATATTTGGCGATCTGGTTCCGGATCTGTCCCATGGCGTCGGCTTGGGCAATGGCAAGCAAAAATACAGGCACGACTGGCGGAATTCCAGTTTAATTGCCGTAATATGCCAAAAATATAATTTGGTCATGGTGGGGCGGTGACTATAGTTCCTTAGGTCGTGTTTGATGTCACGGACGAATATTAGGCGATCCGGTTCCGGCTCTGTCCCACGGCCTCGGGCTTGGGCCATGGTAGGCGAAATAGAGGCACGACGGGCGGAATTCCAGTTTAGTTGCCGTAAACTGCAAAAAAATGTAATTTGGTCATGGCATGGCGGTGACTACGGTTCCTTAGGTTGTAATAAATGTCCCGGACAAATTTTAGGCGATTCGGTTTCGGCTCCGTCCCACGGCGTCAGGCTTGGGCCATGGCAGGTGAAAATACAGGCACGACTGGCGGAATTTCAGCTTAATTGCCGTAAAATTCCACAAATGTAATTTGGTCATGGCGGGGCGGTGACTATTTTCCTTAGGTTGTATTTGATGTCTCGGACACATTTTAGGCGATCCAGTTCCGTCTTTGTCCCACCGCATCGGGCTTGGGCCATTGCAGGCAAAAATACAGGCACGACCGGCGGAATTCCAGTTCAATTGTCGTAAAATGCCAGAAAATATAATTTGGTCATGGAGGGGCGGTGACTATGGTTTCTTAGGTCGTATTTGATGTCACGGACTAATTTTAGGCGATCTGGTTCCGGCTCCATCCCACGTCGTCGGGCATGGGCCATGGCAGGCGAAATAGAGGCACGACGGGCGGAATTCCAATTTAATTGCCGTAAAATGCCAAAAAATATAATTTGGTCCTGGTGGGGCGGTGACTATGGTTCCTTAGGTCGTATTTGATATCCCGGACAAATATATAGCGATCCCGTTTCGGCTCCGTCCTATGACGTCGGGCTTGGACCATGGCAGGCGAAAATACAGGCACGACTGGCGGAAGTCCAGTTTAATTGCCTTAAAATGCCAAAAAAAATATAATTTGGTCATGGCGGGGCGTTGAGTATGGTTCCTTAGGTCGTATTTGATTTCTCGGACAAACATTAGGCCATCCGGTTGCGGCTCCATCCCACGGCGTCGGGCTTGGGCCATGGCAGGCAAACATACAGGCACGACGGGCGGAATTCCAGTTTAATTCGCGTAAAATTTCAAAAAATATAATTTGGTCATGGCGGGGCAATGACTATGGTTCTTTAGGTCGTATTTGATGTCACGGAAAAATATTAGGCGATCCGGTTCCGGCTCCGTCCCACGGCGTCATGCTTTGGCCATGGTAGGCGAAAATACAAGCACGGCGGGCGGAATTACAGTTTAGTTGCCGTAAAATGCCAAAATATGTAATTTGGTCATGGCGAGGCGGTGACTATTGTTACTTAGGTCGTATTTGATGTCCCGAACAAATATTAGACGATCCGGTTCCCACGGCGTCGGCTTGGGCCATGGCAAGCGAAAATACAGGCACGACTAGCAGAATTCCAGTTTAATTGCCGTAATATGCCAAAAATATAATTTGGTCATGGCGGGGCGGTGACTATTGTTCCTTAGGTCGTATTTGATGTCACGAACAAATATTAGGCGATACGGTTCCAGCCCCGTCCCACGGTGGGTCATGGCAGGCGAAAATACTGGCACGACTGCCGGAATTCTAATTTAATTGCCGTAAAATGCCACAAATGTAATTTGGTCATGGCGGGGCGGTGGCTACTGTTCCTTAGGTCTTATTTGATGTCTCGGACAAATATTAGGCGATCCAGTTCCGTCTTTGTCCCACGGCGTCGGGCTTAGGCCATGGCAGGCGAAAATACAGGCACGACTGGTGGGATTCCAGTTTAATTGCCGTAAAATACCAAAAAATGTAATTTGGTCATGTCGGGGTGATGACTATGGGTGCTTAGGTCGTATTTGATGTCACGCACAAATATTAGGCGATCAGTTTCAAGCTCCGTCCCACGACGTCGGGCTTGGGCCATGGCAGGCGAAAATACAGGCACGACGGTCGGAATTCCAGTTTAATAGCCGTAAAATGCCAAGAAAATTAATTTGTTCATGACGGGGCGGTGACTATGATTCCATAGGTCGTATTTAATGTCCCGAGCGAATATTTGGCGATCTGGTTCCGGATCTGTCCCATGGCGTCGGCTTGGGCAATGGCAAGCAAAAATACTGGCACGACTGGCGGAATTCCAGTTTAATTGCCGTAATATGCCAAAAATATAAATTTGGTCATGGTGGGATAATTTATGGTGTCCCAAGTCACCGATTTAAAACCCCGAATCGAGGAAGTTTGACTCTGTTTTACAGTCCGCAAAATACAGAAATCCGAGTAAGGAATTCTGTTAACCCGGGAGAAGGTGTTAGGCATTCTCGGGTTCCATGGTTTTAGCATGGTCGCTCAAATATTATTAATTGGCCTAATTATCTGATTAATTACATGTTTTTAAAAACCTATTATGCGTTTTTAACCTTTAACCGCTTTTAATTATTTATGGAATTATTCTGGAACAAGTTACGGTTGTCGTACACTTGCTTGTTCTGTACATATTGCGAATCGTGTCACGGGAACCGTACCCACGATCTACAACATGTTTAATTTATTAACATTGTTAGAAGTTGTGGCCGGGTCACATGAAATGTGCACCCGGATTTGGAAATTATGTATCACAACTACGTCACAAGAACCGTACCCATATCTATGATGATTTTTATTATAAACGCGCCTAAAGCAAGCTACGAAGGTTCATGTTTAAACTAAGTCGGAATTCAATATAAAGCTACTAGTTATAGATAGGCATTGGGAGATATGTTAAGCCTTTAACTATTTGGAAAAAAATGGGCCAGAATTAGGCTTACTTTTCTATCTAAAAAAACTTAATGAAAAAAAAACTGAAGTTGATTGGGCTTGAAATTGAGCCCAAAAGTGGAAAGAAGCAGAAAATAAGACACGCCAGGTCTGGTTTCGACCAAGTTGCCTCATCTGGGCCTATACCAGGCCCAATTGCTGCTAAGGCCCTGAAGCTCGACCCTCTCAAATACACATATAACAAAAATTTTGCATAAATTCTGGAAATTAAAATGCTGAATAATCATATTATGAGTTTTAATTTATTAACAAGCCATTAATAGTACAATGTCCGCTTAAACTGCCTTAAACTACTAGCTAGTCACATTAAAAACTGACATGTAATCACTTCAGCCATAACCGAGATTTTAAGATACCAATCTGAATATCACTTAGAAAAAATAAATCCTGAATTTCTTTTAAACATGTATGAACATGAACCCCAAGTCTACAGGAGGCATCATGGCCAACATATTAACTAACAACTTTTTGAAATGAACGAATAGAATAAGCAGCTGAAACTGTCAATCATCTTGAACTTCAATCAACGCATGAAAAAGATGGACCAATTTAAACGTTCAACACATAAATATTCCAACTAAACTATGGACTAATACAACAGATCCAACATACTTAAACTCGAAAGAATCATATGTACGGAAAAACAGAAGTTTAACATTTGAACATCAACTTCATATTACATCCATCCTAAAACACATGCTTAGAGCTTCATTTTTTGTCACTCAAAGGTTCACAGAAGTACCTGGATACAGCAAAAACAAAGTGAGGAATATCTGAGAACAACAGAAAGCAGCAAGGAAAAACAGTAAAATTAACAGCACATAACAGCAATATCACACAGCTCCAAGCTTAAACCATGTTTCAGCCTTTGAAAGCCAGCCAGAAATCTCAAGAAAGACTATTCTAACCTAAGTCAAAAAACCAGAAAAATAGCTCAGCTAATGAAAGAGCAGAGCTGTATTTTCTAGAGGTGTCTGAAAATCTCTCTATTAAGCGACAAGAGGGCTCTATATATACCCTAAGAGGTCTGTTGTGTGCCCTCCAAGTCAGGGAATAATTCCCTTGAAAACAACCCTCAAAGAGCATCTTTTTTTACAGAAACTAGACAGCTGGCCATTTCTAATTGGCTTCAGCATTTTGTACTGGCCAAATAGGGCCAACTGCCCATGTTCTAGAACCCTCTAATTTCCCTATCTGAAATTCCCATTTACCACCTTTCAAATGACCCCCTTAAGTTAGTGTTTCGACCTCTTTTACCCCTCACAAATTTCAATTAATGCCAAAAATATTTAAAGCAGTACCACTAAAAAAACAAACTGATCCAAAACTAATTAAGCAATTAGGCATACTAACAAATGATTCCGACAACAAAATAATAGCTAAATACAGTAATAGTAAAACTATTTGGTGAATTAAACTGAGCATGCATGAATTGAACAAACCTATTCAAACACTGAAAAATTTTAACACTGAAAATTCTGACCAAATTAAACAATTTAATGACCCTAAAACAGATTGTAATTAACTAATGTTATGACCTATATATTAACTGGCTAATTAATCGAAAGAAAAATCTAATAAAACAGTAATTTGAACAAATCGAACAAACAAGATAAACACTATTTTTTTTTTAATTTTCTTAGAATGAACAAAACACTTAAAACAAAGCAACGAGGACAAGAAATATACCTATTGAGAAAACAAGGAAGGATTCCGAGGCGGATCTCTGATTAGACTTCGAAATGGCTCGAAACTAACACCAAATGATTGTTCTTGTCAAGAACAATCTATTTGGGGTGAGCTTTGAACCACACGAAATAGCGGAAGACCCTGAACATGCAAGACCAGATTTTATTTTGATCCTCAGATTTGAAATTTGACGGGTTCAGTGGGGATTTAGAGAAAATTGTTTATGAATTTGGAAAGAGCGGAAGGGTGATTGTATGGTGAAAGTTTGGGTAATTTTGGAGACCGGCCGCCGCCGTGAGACAATTTTCAGTGGGCGGCGGCTAGGGTTTATGTTGGAGACCGAGAGGAATTAGAGGCGGCTAGGGTTTGAAGCTGAAAAGAGACCGGGGGGGG
>NW_017670272.1:1129179-1173427 GCF_001879085.1 Nicotiana attenuata
GGTATTAGGACATATATATGGGGGTGGGGTGTGGAGTTCCCAACCGTTAGATAAATGGTGATCAAGGGCTGGGATTGATGAACGCCAAACGACGTCGTTTGGTTAAGTGGGGAGGCTGGACCGGGTGTGAAATTGGGCTGGGTGGATTTGGGACGAAAAAATAAGTTTGGGCTCAGCAAATTGGCCCAATTGGGTCCAAACCAGACCTTCTCTTCTCTCTTTTATTGTTGACTTAATTCCCTTTAATTAAAAAACTAATTACTAATAAACTTAATTAAACCTACATTAAATCCTGAACAAAACCTAGTAATGTAAAATTGACTTAATTATCTAATTTTAATATTAAAATAATTAATTGATTTAGAACTAATGAAAGAAGGTACTAATTTATAAAACTAAAACTAAAATGTGGAATAATTTATATATTTTTTTATTTTTGTTTATTGATGCAATTAATTAACGATTTAAACTAAAAAAAATGCAACTATCAACCTAGGAATGCAATGCATGAAACTTGAATATATATATTTTTTCGGGTATTTTCTATGCTTTTAATATATGCAAAATGCAACTAAAATGCAAGCAATTAAGCAGATATTCCTAAAAATTCTACAAAAATAAAAATAAACTAGAAAAATCTTCTTTTTTTTTGTGATTTTATAGGAGTATTTTGGTCGGGCAAAAATCACGTGCTCACACTATACATGGCCACATAGAACCTACCCGTGCTACACACGGAAGCATAACCAGAGTCTCAAAAGGTAAATATTTATCCGCATTGAATATTTACAATAATATATAAATTCTTATTTTTAACTATATAAATTAATAGCCTGTTTGGGCAAGCTTCTTTTTGGCCAAAAGTGCTTTTTTTTTTTTGCCAAAAGCACTTTTGGCCAAAAATTGAGGTGTTTGGCCAAGCTTTTGGAAGGAAAAAAAGTGTTTTTGAGGAGAAGCAGAAGCAATTTTGGAGAAGCAGAAAAAAGTAGCTTCTCTCCAAAAGCACTTTTTTGAGAAGCACTTTTGAGAAAAATATACTTAGAAGCAATTTTTTAAAGCTTGGCCAAACACTAATTGCTGCTTAGAAGTGCTTTTCAAACTAATTAGCCAAACACAAACTCCTTCTCACCAAAAGTACTTTTGAGAAAAAGCACTTTTGAAAAAAAACACTTCTTAAAATAAGCTGATTTTTCCAGCTTGGCCAAACGAGCTATAAATAGGTTTGATCAGTGTAGATAGAGTGAGTGAGGGGACCCCGCGCAAATCGAAAAAGAAGCGGAAGACATTAAAAGAAGGAAAGGAAAGAGGAAATTAAGGAGGGTCTTTGAAGGCTTCAAGGGAAAGGGAATGTATACCAACCCATACATGGCCTGCTTTCAAACTTATATATCTAAACTATATTTTGTATGCATATCACTTCGCTAGAAACTTCTCCAGTCGATTAATTTCATATATATCTTCCTACCATCTATTTCATCTTCATCTTTCTTTCAATCCAAGGTAGAGACTGATCATTTCTCTCTTCATCAATTTCCTCCCCTCGTTCTTGCTTTTCTTTCCATAAGTTAATCGTTTATTGGATATGCAATATTTTTGTGACATTCTAAAAGTGAAATGTGGACAAATTAATGCGTGTAAGGAGTAACAATTTTTATTTAGTTTTGTGATGCTTTCGTGTATGTAGCCAAAGAGGTTTTTTCAATGTGTACAAATCCATCGTGCATTTCATTAATTTTGTCTTAGTTTAGTAGGAAACATGAGCAATGAAGCCGGTGATCAACAAAGACAAGCCCCTCGTTTGAATGAGAGGATCCTTTCATCTTTGTCCAGAAGATCTGTTGCTGCCCATCCTTGGCATGACCTCGAGATAGGTAGCTACATCTACTCTCTCATTTCTCATTATTCAGTGTTTCGCAATTTTGGCAGTTAGATCTGATCATTCCTTTGTATATATAGGGCCTGAAGCTCCAAACATTTTCAATGTTGTGAGTACACTAAATCACTCTGCCTTATTACTGCTCATATACTATAATTCTACAAATTTCTTCATGCATCAACTTGAGTTCTATTAATTGTACGTAGAAAAATGAAATTACAAGCAGTGAAAAAAATGCCACAAATCTATCAATTTGGCTTGATATTTATATGTGAACCCTCATGTCATGAAATGATCCACACTCATCAAATACTTGGTTAGCTAATCTACACATATGGCGGATCCAAGATTTGAAGCTAATGGGTTCGGGATTTTAGTCTTATTAAGTTATTGGGTTCTAATTTACGTAATAATTTATACATTGTTAATTGATTTTTTTTAGACAAATATAAAGTTTGGACCAAAGTTATTGAGTTCAGCCGAACCCGTAACCGCCATGCTACCTCCGCCCCGGCATCGACAAACAAATGACAGCCAGCCTCCTTAATTAATTGCAGCCTTTTCTTCCTCCCTTTTTAATGATGATTATGAAAGGGTGAAGGGAAAAGAAATTGGTTGTCTTCTATGTAGGAAGTTCTAAGAAAGGGCTTATTTCTTTAATTAACTTGAAATGAAACTGTGATATGGCTACGTGACCTATACATTTCATCTTTACAGGTCATTGAGATAACAAAAGGAAGCAAAGTCAAGTACGAGCTTGACAAGAAAACGGGTCTAATTAAGGTAATGCCAGAATGATGACATAGAATTATATAAGAAGGCTCCTTTGCGTTACACATTATTTACCTACAGGGAGTGTAAAAAATAACCTTGCCACATTCTTAGACTTTGTTTAAATATTTGTAGAGTAGCAGCAAACTCAATCCCTCGTGTACCTCTATCTTATTCTTTCACTCATATAAACAGGTTGATCGGGTGCTATATTCATCAGTGGTTTACCCTCAGAACTATGGTTTTATTCCTCGAACGCTATGTGAAGATAGCGACCCTATGGATGTATTAGTCCTTATGCAGGTAGGTAAATTAAATGAATGCCTTTATTCACAAAACAGGCAAAATTATTCAAGTTCTGTTGGATTTCTGATAATAAGCCTATTCAAGTGTAGAGGAATAATTGAACAAAATTTTACTACATTTTTCAACAGGAACCTGTCCTCCCAGGTTGTTTCCTTCGAGCTAGAGCCATCGGACTGATGCCTATGATCGATCAGGTTCCTATTTTAGTCCTCAGGGTTAATATACTTAGTATTAATTTCTCATCAAAACCCAATGCTAACAAAAATTTCTTTATAAATCCAGGGAGAGAAGGATGATAAAATCATAGCAGTGTGTGCTGACGATCCAGAATATCGCCACTACACTAATATAAACCAGCTTCCCCCTCACCGTCTCGCTGAAATCCGCAGATTCTTTGAAGATTGTATCCTTCTAATATCTTAATTAACTATATCTATGAATATATATATATATAAAATCTGTATAATTTCCTTGACTGCTCGTTAGACAAGAAGAATGAGAATAAAGAGGTTGCTGTTAACGACTTTCTGGCTCCAAATACTGCCGTTGAGGCCATCCAGTACTCCATGTATGATCCAAATCGGAATGCACATTTTAAAATTCTAATTAATATATTAGTATGAGCAAGATTTTATGTTCACAAGAGGTTAATATATTTGCACTTTTGTAATGTTTGTGCAGGGACCTTTATGCTGAATACATATTACAAACATTGAGGAAGTAATGGATAGAGCATGGTAACTGAGCATTTATGGTTATCATTTAAATAATTTTGTTTGACTACCACAGAGAACATCTTCTGCTACAGCCGGCTTCTTGATATATTTTCTACTTTATTCCAAATCATTGCTTGTATTTCTTATTGGTGTATTAATTCCAGTCTTATTTGAAGTAAGATACTCTTCCCCTTTGAAATAAGAGCAAACCAAAAAGAAATTGGAATATTGTAAAGTTAAATGTGCCTCTGTTAAAGGCTCAAACAGTAGATAAAAGCATCAAGAAAGGGAAGGATAAACATTTGGCAGGCTAAGTAACAGGAGATGACTAATTGACCAACCTCAGATGGGCCCAATAGGAAAAGGAATCTTTACATAAATAGCCGGTCTGTTTATTTTAGAAATTGCAATATGTACACATAAACATATAGATTATACATTGATTATACACGGTTATACACATGTTATACATAGATTATACGTAAAGTTATATATCCGCCAGGTAATTTTAATTTTAGTGGTTAGGTGAGCAGCTATTTAGCCGGGTCCGACGATATATCAAGTTTATAACCAAACTAAGCCGCTACGTGATTTGTGTTTAAAAGTAAGCAGTTTATTAATATGACCCAGTTATGCAAGTTCTTGTCATACGAAAAAGCTTAGCTAGAGTATATATAAAGGGGTGACTGGTGAGGAAAAAATTAAGAAACAAAAAGAAAATGCTGAATGAGCCCCTTTGAAATGAATTTAATTGAAAGGAAAAAGCTTAGCTAGAATATAAGTTTGTTTTAGCGGACTGTTTAGAATTGCTATTGGATGTTCATTTACGGACCGTAAGATCAACATACACATTACCAAAGACTTCACTTATAGAATTACACTAAATATTGCTATTATCACTGCCTAATTCCGGCCACAATGGTAGTTTTCACCTTAAGAAAACGAAAAAATTTTGGAAAGAAAAAGAAATGCTTGGCTTCTCCTGATGAAGTCCCAGAATTAAAATTGAGACTAGGCAATGAGAAGACAGACAGGTTCCTAGGATTTTGCATTTCGTCGTAGTTTTGCAAATTCCAGCTCCTCGATTAGATTAAATTGAAATTTAACATGCAAAAGAAGTTGTGCTCAGTCATGCATCGTTTGATTCCAGGGCATTAATTATATAAGTTGATTACTTGATTTATTTATAATAAATTAAAGTTCAACCGTCTGGAGTCAAGGCTACCACAAATGTAACATATAATTAGATGGATACTGACAGTGGCTCAAGAGTCAAGGCTTGCCTTCTTTTACTAATAAACATTTTCTTAATTTTTAATGACTATCTTCACAACACAACAAAAAAAAGAGGACTTCTTTGTATTATCCATAGAAGCAGACGTCACCCAGCGTTTGGGCTAATGACGCCAGCTAGCTTAAATTCGTTCCATCCATTTTAATTTGCATTATAATTTTCGTGATCATGTTGTATTTATGTATGTACTACTGATATAGATTTAATTTAATACCATATTCACGCTTGAAAAGATTTAAAATACTTTAAAAGAATACTACATAATTTGTGCCCAAGTAAAAAATTCAATAACGCCTGTATAGAAGGAATCTAGCAAACAAGAGAGATAAGGAGGTTGGAGACTTTGATCTTTCATTCATAATCTTTTAAATCTCAACACATGGAAAATAGCTAGTAATATCTGTATTTATAATACTATAGAAGGAATCTTTACACAAATAGCCCACCCTATTCATTGTTTAATTTTTTTCTAACCATATACATTGAGTATAAATTGATTATATACAATTATACACATATAATATATAAATTATGCATATATTATACCTCTACCTGATATTTTTAGTTTAAGCAATTGAACATTGATTATACACAATTATATATATATATATATATATATATATATATATATATATATATATATATATATATATATATATATATATATATATATATACATACATAAATATTGCATATATTATACATCCACCGGCTATTTTTTGTTTAAGCAATTGAGTGGGGGACTATTTGGATTAATTCTATACTATAAAACCCACTTTGACTATTAATTGAAAAGCTTATTTCCATATGAATTTGACTACAATTCCTACTATCCATCTACGTTGGCACTTAATACAAATATACTTTTATTGACAACGTAGGATCAACACATACAATCATGATAGACCTCTCAAAATTGTAAAGACCTCTGAGAGCTCTAAACATCTTAAATATGTAGACCAAAAATGTTAGAGCTGAAAATTTCTAGGTGTATTATTGCGGCAACATTTCGTCAAAGCATGATAATCCGTCGGTGAAACTAAGTATAGTCGTTTCATCCTTCAATTTTCCTTATTATACATATTGGACCACCTATCTCACGCGTAATATATATACTACTAGTACCTACCTTGCCCAATTTTTTTCAAAATCTTCTCTTTTGTTGTTGCCTTTATTCTCTCGCCCACTTCTCCTTAAATCTGTTTCCCATTTCAGGGTTTAGTACTCTAAGTGCTAATTGAAACATCACGTGAACCGTCCAATATATATTGAGTAAATGTGATAATAACAACTATAATTTACCATGTAATTATATTATAAGAAACTAAACAAGATCATATGACTATCATATACGTGCTAATATATGTGTGGATATTAAACAAAAAGAATTAATATAATTGTCTTTATTTTTCTTTAGTGTTTTAGGGAATACTATGTCAAACGTCAAAAGTAACATTGGAAGAGGCACTTTCAGTGTCATTCCCATTTGGGTTATCAAACGCCAACTTAATTAAATGGTTTTTTAAAATAATATTGCTCTAACATTTTGTTATAGTGAGCTGTGTTAGGACCGGAAAAAAATCAAGTGTCATGCGGAAGCTAGTAAAGCAACACTTGAACGACGATAAATCAGATAACAAAAGAGAAATATACCAAAAGAGATACAAACATTTAAAGTGGTTCAGTCAACTGACCTACGTCCACGGCGGAGATGAGCAATCCACAATATAAAGAGAGAGTACAAAATATCGAGAAAACAACCTCACGAAGAGGCAAACACAAGTGACACACTAACACTTATCCCGTAAAGTTCTCCCCCTAAACAAGACTCTCAAACCCCTTATGGCTACATTGTGGATGCTACTGAATAAGAGGAGGGATACTCAATTTATAGAAGTCCAAACCTTTTCCTACAAGAAAAAAACTAGCCAAATATGAGAGATTTATAATTTCCTTCTATAAGAAGGAAAACTCAATTACGATAAATATGTATGGTAAGAAAATTATGACAAACACCTAACCAGGTGATCGGACAAAGATGGTAGATTTGAAAGTTCTAATCAGTTACTACATGAGCATAACCACTTTATTAGTATTATACGTCTAGTTGTATTGCTTAACAATTTGAGTTTATACGGAAGGAACGACAATAGTTGACTGCGAAAAAAAATACTTATTAATCTAGTAAAGGACAGACAAATTAAAGTAGGTGATTTATATAATTAAGACTTTACTGTATAGATAGGAATAGTTTGGACGAAGGTTTTGAAGAAAGTTCAAAATAATTGAGGATACAGGAGCATGAAGGTAATTATAGATGTAAAGCTTAATTAATGTCCAAGTAGGTTGAACTACTTAAAATCTGAGACCAGCAGGGTAAGGAAATATAGATGATGATGATGATACATTTAATGTTTCGATATAAAAAGGGAAAAGAGTTGTTTTTTTGTGGGGTGGGGTGGGGGTGGGGGGTGGGGTGGATAATTTAAGAAATAGGAGTGACAGAAGCCATGATGTAACCAATAATGAAAGAAGGATTAGGAGGGGGGACGTAATTCAGAAGTAATCATTACAAAAAAAAGTAATCTCGAGAAAAACTTTCTCTCTATACGATGAGAATTTCTCTTCGCGACAGCTGAAATGGCGAGAAAATCGAAGACGGAAAACATCAATGCGAGAAAATCGAAGTCAGAAGATCCAAGGCAGTCAAACAGGAAATTCAGTGTGAATGGGAGTGTCACAATCGGAGATGCGAAGAAAATAAAAAACATCAATGCGATCCAAGGGATTATACCTTTGGATATTAATCAGCTATCAAATCCAGCAACACCACAGGGAGGGAACAAGAGGAACGATGAAATTCAAGTGTTGAGCAGGGCGTTATGGGTAGATCGTATAGAAGAAGAAACAATGGCGATCAAAACTACAGGTTCGACTAAAACCCTAGAATCAATTAATAGGTCATGGAGTAATGTTGTGGGTTCAGTTCCGATAGAGGAAGGGCTGGATCTAATTGAGGAAAATACGGAAATGAATGTGAAAATTACAACGTCGGATATTAAGGACGAGCTTGATTATTGGTCAACATCGGTAGTATGCTATATCCTAGGGTCTAATCCACCACAGATAGTAATGGATGAATACTTTAGGAGAATTTGGGATGCATTGGGGATTGACAACGCATCGCAATTAAACAGAGCGGTATTTCTGGTGAGATTTCATAGTGTAGAAAGCATAAGCAAAGTAGTGGAAGAAGGAGTCCAAATGTTTGATAGAAAGCTTGTAATTGTGAATCCATGGAAGCCAAATGTGGAGATCACAAAGGAGCAAATGGAGAATATTCCTATTTGGGTAAGATTGACAGGATTAGACATCAAGTATTGGGGACAAGTGGCTCTTATAAAAATAGCTGGTCTAATTGGAAAACCTCTCAAGGCAGATGCTGCTACTACAAAAAAGGAAAGGTTAACATATGCACCAGTTTTAGTAGAAGAGAAATTGAACCAACAGTACCCTACAAGTATTATATTTGAAAATGAGTTTGAAAAAATAATTGAGCAGGCAATTCACTATGAGTAGAAACTTGTTTTATATGAGAAATGCAAGAATTGTGGGCATGAAATGTTTGAATCTAGAAAATTTATACAGGAGGAAAGAGGGAAGAATGAGAAACAACAAGAGATGAAGCAGATGGAGGTAGAAAAGCAGAGAGAAGGGAAAAAGACACAGAAAGATCCAGTAAAACAACAGGGAGCAGAGCTGCAACAAAAGGATAAAAGGGTGGAAAGCAAGCAACCATAAATGGTCAGAGGAGATAAGAACCAAGCTATCAATCATGGTTACAAAGCTGGGAAATATGTGAAAAAAGTAGTGCTGGTGCAAGAAGTACCCCTGAAGATAGGCAATACATTTGCTACTTTAGGACAACACAAAGTGAAGAAGAGGCAATTACCAGTCAGGCAGGCAGAAGACAGGAACATTTGAGATTGGTAATGTAGGCAAACGTGGGGCTAAAATTGACAAGGGTGGGGGAAACTCACCAATACATGGATAAAATTAGATTTTGGAATACTAGGGGGCTAAATAATCCGGGTAAACTGAAGGAAGTTTATTTGTTTATCCATAATTCACAAGCTAGATTATTTGGTCTCTTGAAAACTAAGGTTAAGAGAGCAAAGGCTCAAAGAGCTGCTCTTAACTTTTGTAATGGATGGTCTTACAGTAATAATCTTAGTCATCATAAATGAGGGAGAATCTGGCTTTTATGGAAGCATTTAGTATTTGATGTAAGCATATATAAAGTTACAGAACAACTAATACACTATGAAGTACAACATAGAGGTACAGAAGGAAGCTATCAGTTACAATGGTGTATGAGTTTAATGATGCTGCTCTAAGAAGAAATATTATGGCAAGATATTAAGGAAATTCATGAGCATATGGCAGAGACTTGGGCACTCATGGGAGATTTCAACTGTGTGTTAAATAGAGGGGAGAGGATTGAGAGTCCAGTAACAATGTCAGAAATAAGAGAGTTCAAGCAATGTGTTGAGGAATGTACATTACAGGATATGAAATCTTCAGGGGCCTTCTTTACATTGAACAATAAGCAGGGGTAATGACAGGATGTATAGCATGATTGACAGGGTATTAGTAAATAATGAATGGATAATGGCTTTACCGGATTCAGAGGTATATTATAGGAATGAAGGGACATATGATCATTTCCGGCAATAATAAGATGGGCTGGAGAACAAAAGAAGCAGCATATGTTCAAATATTTCAACATGTGGAGCTTGGTACCAAAATATAAGAAGAAAGTGTAGCAAGGATGGATGACAGATAAAACTAGGACCAAAATGTATGAGCTGGTGGGAAAACTAATCAGCTTGAAGGGGAAACTAAAGTAGCTAAATAAGGAAAAGTTCAGTCATATACAAAAGCAGGAAGATCAAGCACAAGAAGAATTACTGCATTGCCAACATAGATTGCAGAAAAGGCCAATAAGACAGGAACTGCAAGAGGAAGAAGTCAGGATCAATACCTAAGTCAAAAAAGTAAGGTGCAGTGGCTGGAAAAGAGGGACCTAAACACTAATTAATTCTTTCATAGTATGATGAAGGCCAGGAGAAATACGAATAGAGTTTTTTCCATAACTGATACATAAGGAGTCAATAGAACAAAGATGGTCATTTATGGAAGAAATGCTCCATATATTGAATTTTCTTCAGAGATTCATTAAATGGATCATGGCATGTATAACTACTACCCAGTATAGTATAGCAATAAATGAAGGGTTATATGGGAATATAACAGGAAAGAGAGGTATTAGACAAGGGGATCCAATATCACCCTGATATTTGTGCGTGCATGGAGTATCTTACTAGAATATTGAATAAAGTAGCTGAAATGAGGGATTTCGGATATCACACTAAATGCAGAAGACTAAAGCGGAACCCTGCTTATATCCCACCATTGGCTCAACCTCAGGACCCTCCTACTGTGAATTCATCCCCAGCCTTTCCCACCTACCAACAATGCTATGGCACTACCTCCCAAACACCACCACCTCCACCACCCAAACAAGTCCCATACCCTCCTCCACCAATCACTCCTGTTTTTGTGGCACCTCCACCTGCTGCATTACACCGATCTTCCAGTGAGCCTCTATTCCAGACTCACGACAACCACTATTATCCCCCAGAACCTACCTTTAAAACGCCAGAACCATGTTCTTACACTCCTCATTTTGATCTCTCGACAGAAACTGAGAAGCCTCCCGAGCAGGAGGAGATGATTAGGAAAGTCAAAAGCTTGGAGCAATCCTTCAGGAATATGCAGGGGCTCGGTGGACAAGTAAGCGTGGCATATAAGGACCTGTGTTTGTTCCCAGATGTCCAATTACCAGCAGGGTTCAAGTTGCCCAAGTTTGATTTATATGACGGGCATGGTGATCCAGTGGCACACCTGAGAGGTTTTTGTAGCAAGATTAGAGGAGCAGGCGGGAGAGATGAACTACTGATGGCGTACTTCAGTCAAAGTTTAAGTGGCTCAGCTTTGGAATGGTACACCCGACAAGATCATGGTCGGTGGTACACATGGGACGATCTGGCCCAAGCCTTCGCATGCCATTTTCAGTACAATCTTGAAATTGTTCCAAACCGCTTGTCATTGACCAAGATTGAGAAGAAGCCAGAGGAGAGCTTCAGAGAATACGGCTTTCGTTGGAGAGAGCAAGCAGCGAGGGTTGATCCTCCGATGAAAGAGAGTGAAATGGTTGATTACTTCTTGCAGGCCTTAGAGCCCACTTATTTCGGTCACTTGGTGTCAGCAGTAGGGAAATCCCTTAATGAAGTGGTGAAAATGGGAAGCATGGTAGAGGAAGGACTCAAGTCTAACAAAATAATGAGTTATTCAGCAATTAAGGCGACCTCCCAAGCTATTCAGAACGGCACTGGGGGTATATTGGGAAAGAAGAAGAAAGAGGACGTTGCAGTAATCGGGTCAAGAGCTTGGTCCAGGGGCCCATCACCTTACTATAACCAGCCTCGACCCCACCCCCAAACTTACCCCCACACTCCATATAGCCCACCACAACACTACTACCCACCTCCAGATCCCCACTTCTCTGTCCACCATGCTCAGACATACACTCAACCTCCAGCCCATGCACAATGGCGTGCGCCAACCCAATAGAATACTTACCCACCTCCCCAAAATACCTATCCACCACCAAGAGCCCACAGAAATCCCCTGCGGCAGGTTTCCGACCAAATCAAACCTTCAAGAATGAGACGGTGAGCAGAAGACTTTCACTCCATTGGGAGAATCATATACCAACCCATTCCATAGGTTGAGACAGTTGGGTATATTGAATCCGATTGAGCCTAAGTTGCAGAGTCCCCTTTCGAGAAATCTTGACCACTCGGTGAGTTGTGAATATTGTTCAGGGGCCCCGGGGCATGACATAGAGAAATGCTGGAAATTGAAAACAGCTATTCAAGAGCTCATTAATACCCGTCGAATCGAGTTTCAAGCCCCGGAGACGCCCAACATCAACCAGAATTCGCTCCCGGCCCATCATGAGACCAAAATGATTGAGATAGTGCAAAAAGGAGAGGAGCCTAAAAAGCCCTCGCAGACTGTAATGATGATCAGATCCAGTGAAGTCAGGCCAAGTGAGAAGTCAACTAGTGGGAAGTCGTTAATCAAGTTGAAAGAGACAGATAGTAAACCAGTTGTGTTGGTTCAGAAGGAGTCTGCAAGTAGGGTTGCAGTGAAACAGGAAAAAGCAAAAGTGGTAGTACCAGGGATAGCTACCAAGCCCGTTGTAGTTGTGGAAGGTGCTCGCACAGAGCCTGTTATTATCAAACCAGTGACTCAGCTACCAATAGTCAACAGCAAGGGCGTCCCTTGGAATTATGGCCGAATGACCGTGCTTTACAAAGGGAAAGAGGTTAAAGAAGATATCTGTGAGACCCATGGTCTAGCCCGCTCGGGGAGATGCTTTGCCCCCGAGGAGCTAAGAAGAGCCAAAACTGCCAAAGATAACCCAGTGTTAGTGAAGAAAGCTGTGACTGAAGAAGAGGCAGAGGAGTTCTTGAGGAAGATGAAAATGCAGAACTATTCTATTGTAGAGCAGTTGAGGAAGACCCCTGCCCAGATTTCGTTTCTCTCATTGTTAATCCATTCGGACGAGCACCGCCGGGTATTGATGAAAATCTTGAATGAGGCCCACGTTCCGGACAAGATCTCTGTAAACCATCTGGAAAAGATAGCAAACAAGATTTTTGAGGTAAACAGAGTCACTTTTTCTGATGATGAATTGCCCATGGAGGGTACCGAGCATAACAGAGCCCTTTACCTTACGGTGAAGTGTGAAGATTCCATGGTTACCCGGGTACTAATTGATAATGGGTCCAGCACCAACATTTGCCCTCTTTCCACCCTAGACAAGTTGAAAGTGGACAATGAAAGAATTCACAAGAACAATATCTGTGTTCGGGGGTTCGACGGTGAAGGGAAAGATTCAGTCGGAGACATAGTGCTGGAACTGAAAATAGGGCCAATTGAATTTACTATGGAATTCCAGGTGCTCGATGTGGCGGTTTCTTACAATCTTTTGCTAGGCCGAACCTGGATTCATGCAGCCAAGGCAGTGCCATCTACCCTGCACCAGATGGTTAAATTTGAATGGGCATACATGAAATTGTAGTGCACGGCGAGGATGGTTTAGGTGCCCAGAATGATGCCATTATACCCTTCATCGAAATTGAAGACGACAAGGGGCCGTGGGTCTACTAGGTTTTTGGGTGCATCTCTGCAAGGTATCGTACAGCCGGTGTCTCTTCCCAAAAACTTGGATACTTTTGGTTTGGGGTTCAAGCCTACAGCTGCAGACATAAGGCGAGCCAGGAAGTTGAAAAAGAAAGCATGCGTTCTTCCAAAGCCTGTCCCCCGTCTCTCCCGTTCCTTTGTCCGGCCTGGTACTAAGAAGCGTCCAGCAACAACAATGCCCGGTTCTGTGGTTGGTCCTGATAAGGAGTTGCTTGAAAGGTTTGAAAAGCTGTACGACGAGGTGAATATGGTGGAAGCTGGAGAGGGATCGAGCAAGGCGGATGTGCAATTTGTAAGGCCCTGTGCAAAGATCAACAATTGGGAAGCTACTCCTCTTCCTACTCGGAGGGAGTCTTGGTAGTCGGCTTTGATTTTTCTTTCAGTTTAATCTGGATTATTTCCAGGGTTGTAATTCAGATTCTATGTTCCGTCCGTTTTGATGAGTTAAACCTTGTTATCTTTAAATTTCAATGAAATGCAATTTCCCTTCTTTTTCTTATTCCTGATAGTTTTCATTTTTGTTTTCTTTCTTGTACAGTCCTTTTTATGCTGGTTTCAATGACATGACATGCATGAGGAATCTCCGGCCCAGTCTTAAATACCAATCTAATTCTGAAATAATAATACAAGAAATTGAGTGTGATAACGAAGTGGAATATGATGATGAGGAAGCCTTTGAGGAAATCAGTAAAGAATTAAGCCATTTTGAAGAAAAACCCAAACCTAACCTGAATGATACAGAAGCAATCAACTTAGGGGATCAAGATAATGTCCGGAAAACTAAAATAAGTGTCCATCTTGAACCACAGCTCAGAGAGGAGATAATTCAAGCACTGTTTGAGTACAAAGATGTTTTTGCATGGTCATATGACGACATGCCGGGTCTAAGCACTGACTTGGTGGTTCACAAATTGCCCACTGACCCGGCATTTCCCCCTGTCAAGCAGAAGCTGAGGAAATTTAAAACTGATATGAGTGTGAAGATCAAAGAAGAGGTTACCAAGCAGTTTGATGCAAAGGTCATTAGGGTCACACGGTATCCCACCTGGTTAGCCAATGTCGTGCCGGTACCAAAGAAGGATGGTAAGACCAGGGTGTGCTTTAATTACCGTGATCTCAACAAGGCGAGTCCGAAGGATAACTTCCCATTACCAAACATCCACATATTGATTGATAATTGTGCCAAACATGAGATTGGTTCTTTTGTGGACTATTATGTGGGCTATCACCAGATCTTAATGGATGAGGAAGATGCAGAAAAGACGGCATTCATCACGCCATGGGGAACGTACTACTACAGCGTCATGCCATTTGGATTGAAAAATGCTGGGGCAACCTACATGAGGGCGATGACAACCATATTTCACGACATGATACATAGGGAGATCGAGGTATATGTGGAAGATGTAATTGTAAAGACCAGGAAGCAGTCTGACCATGTCAGGGATCTGAGAAAGTTCTTCCAAAGGCTTCGCAGGTACAATCTCAAGCTCAATCCTGCGAAATGCGCTTTCGGTGTTCCCTCTGGAAAATTGTTGGGATTTATAGTCAGCCGTCGAGGTATCGAATTAGACCCATCAAAAATCAAAGCCATCCAAGAATTTCCACCTCCGAAGAACAAGACTGAGGTGATAAGTCTATTAGGGAGATTGAATTATATCAGTAGGTTCATCGCTCAGCTTACGACAACGTGCGAGCCTATCTTCATGCTGTTAAAAGAAGGATGCTGCGGTCAAGTGGACAGACGAATGTCAAGAGGCTTTTGATAAGATAAAGTGGCATTTGTCAAACCAACCGGTGTTAGTCCCGCCAGAGCCAGGGAGGCCTTTGATTCTGTATTTGACGGTTTTGGACAATTCGTTTGGATGTGTGTTAGGTCAGCATGACATCACCGGCATGAAAGAGCAGGCCATATACTACCTCAGCAAGAAGTTCACAGCTTACGAGGTTAAGTACACTCAGCTTGAGAGGACGTGTTGCGCCCTAACTTGGGTAGCACAGAAGTTGAAACATTACTTGTCATCGTATACCACTTACCTCATCTCTCGGTTGGATCCGTTGAAGTACATCTTTCAGAAGCCTATGCCCACAGGAAGGCTCGCAAAGAGGCAAATTTTTCTCACGGAATTTGACATTGTCTACGTGACCCGGACTGCAATGAATTTGGCCGAGAATCCGGTGGATGAAGAATACGAACCTTTGAAGACATACTTCCCTGATGAAGAGGTAATGCATGTTGATGAATTGGAACAAGTTGAGAAGTTAGGATGGAAACTCTTCTTTGATGGGGCGGCTAATATGAAAGGCGTGGGGATAGGAGCGGTACTTATTTCCGAAACAGGGCAACATTACCCTGTCACGGCTCAGCTTTATTTTTATTGTACTAATAACATGGCCGAATATGAGGCATGTATCTTGGGTTTGAGGTTGGCTGTAGACATGGCTGTCCAAGAAGTCTTGGTCATGGGGGACTCGAACCTTCTGGTACACCAAATTCAAGGGGAATGGGAAACACGAGATTTTAAGCTTATACCGTACCGACAATGTTTGCATGATCTTTGTCAACGGTTTCAATCAATAGAGTTCATGAATATTCCAAGGATTCATAATGAAGTTGTCGATGCTTTGGCTACTTTGGCATCAATGTTGCATCATCCAGATAAGGCTTATGTGGACCCTTTGTAGATTCAGGTCCCTGATCAGCATGCTTACTGTAATATGGTGGAAGAAGAACTTGATGGTGAGCCGTGGTTCCATGATATCAAAGAATACCTCAGAATGGAAGTGTATCCAGTACAGGCCACAGGGGATCAAAAGAGAGCAATTCGACGTTTGGCAAGTGGATTTTTCTTTAGTGGAGGGGTGTTGTACAAAAGAACTCCAGATCTTGGGTTGTTGAGATGCATAGATGCTAGACAGGCCACAGCTATTATGACCGAAGTACATTCAGGAGTTTGTGGACCACATATGAGTGGGTACGTGTTGGCAAAGAAGATTCTCCGAGCAGGCTATTATTGGCTTACTATGGAGCGGGATTGTATCAGTTTTGTGCATAGGTGTCATCAGTGTCAAGTGTATGGAGATCTGATTTATTCTCCACCATCGGAATTGCACACAATGTCTGCACCATGGCCTTTTGTTGCGTGGGGAATGGATGTCATTGGGCCAATTGAGCCAGCAGCATCAAATGGGCACAGGTTTATTCTGGTGGCCATTGATTATTTCACCAAGTGGGTTGAAGCTAAAACGTTCAAGTCTGTGACCAAGAAAGCGGTGGTTGATCTTGTGCACTCAAATATCATTTGTCGGTTTGGGATACCAAAGGTGAAAGAAAATGGGGCTAATCTTAATAGTCACCTGATGAAAGAGGTATGTCAGCAATTCAAGATTACACATCGTAATTCCACCCCTTACCGCCCCAAGGAAAACGGAGCAGTTGAGGCGGCCAACAAGAATATAAAGAAGATACTGCGGAAAATGGTAGAGAGTTCTAGACAGTGGCATGAAAAGTTGCGTTTTGCATTGCTGGGTTATCGTACTACTGTTCGTACTTCAGTAGGGGCAACTCCTTATTGTTGGTGTATGGCACCGAGGCAGTGATACCGGTAGAAGTGGAAATCACATCCCTTCGGATTGTCGCAGAATCTAAAATTGATGATGACGAATGGGTCAAAACCCGCTTAGAGCAATTGAGTTTGATCGATGAGAAAAGATTGGCAGCAGTATGTCATGGTCAATTGTATCAACAGAGAATGGCAAGAGCGTATAATAAGAAGGTGCGCCCACGAAAGTTCGAAGTGGGTCAGCAAGTGTTGAGACGTATTCTTCCACATCAGGCTGAGGCCAAAGGCAAGTTCGCCCCAAACTGGCAGGGGCCATTCATCGTGACGAGAGTGTTGTCCAATGGCCCTTTGTATTTGACAGACATAGAAGGCAAGTGTGTTGAAATGGCCATCAATTTCGATGCGGTCAAGAGATATTATGTATGATCTTCTTTGTTAATTGTATTTGTTTGTACTTGGCATGTTTTGAAGATTGGAATGACGAAGGTATTTTTTTCTATTATCTAAACACTTTATCCTTTGTTACCCCCTTTGAGCCTTGTTTATTTTCCTTTCATACCCCTCTTTTGGAATCAGGAGCAAAGTTCAAAAACGCAAGCGTAAAGGATAAGTAAACGAAAAGGGAGAAGAGAAAAATGAGAAGGAAAAAGGAAGGAGAAAAGAAAAAAAAGAAAAGAAAAAAAGAGAAGAAAAAAAAAGAAAAAAGAACAACAAAGAGAGGAAAAAGAAAAGAAAAGGAAAGAAGAAACAACAAAAAGAGAAAAGGAAGAAAGAAAAGAAAAGAAGAGAAAATGGAAGAAAAAGAAAGGAAAAATCACAACAACAAAGTAATTTCTATGACATGAACTACGTTCGACCTGATTCCTTTTAAGGATACGTAGGCAGCCTCACGGTTCGGTCCCATCAAAATAAAAATCCAAAAGTCCCCAAGCAAAGAAACTGGGGCAGAAGTTGTGGCTGTTGTAAGAAATCTGATTCCGAAAGTTGTAACTTTTAAACCCATTTGAATTGTTTTGAGCCTTTGATACCCTTTCTTTCTAAACCTGTCCAAAAGCCCACATTACGGTCCAAAGAAAGACCTTCTGATCAGTCTTCGGGAAATGCCAAGTCGAGCAGATAGAGGTGATCCATTTCAGGGGCAACACTCTGGTCCAAGCAGGAAAATAATAAAAATGAGAGAGTCTTATTGGTGAAAACCCTCACGGACACCGTAAGGCGACGAGAGCTGAGAGAAATAAAAATGAGAGAGTCTTATTGGTAAAAACCCTCACGGGCACCTTAAGGCAAAAGTGAGTTGAGAGATGAACAAATGAGAGAGGTCTGCGGGTGAAAACCTTTCAGGACACCGCAGGATGAACAAGGTTAGGGTTTGGGTGAAGAAATCAGGTTATGGAATTCCGGGGCAACAAAGTATGGCAACTGAAAGTTGATTGGTTGGACGGATTGGGCCGATTAGTCCGAAATGCATGTCATGATCAATGGTACCAGCTGTTCTACTCAGATAAGTCTCTTTTTCCTTTTTTCTTTTAGCAAGTCGTCCGGTTTTGGATTTTCTTTATCCTTAACCCTCAAGGTCATTGCACTTCATTTCTTTTGGGGTCTGTTTCTCTAAGATGTTTCAATGTCAGTCTTGTTCAAAGCAAATGAGAAAGGATTTCAAAGCTCACTAGCAGCTTCCAAAATTGCAAAGCATAGTGTGGCCGGAACATATCAAAGATAGCATGATGTAAAGTGGGATACAAGGAGTCACCGGAAGTTTCATCGGTGGAATGAATTGGTAATTTCATGAGAGATGCAAAGGTTCAGATAAAGGGGTCAGAGGTGTAAAACAACAGTATGGGTATAGAACACTCGGATCGTCAAAGGTCATGGGTTTGAAAGTCAGTCAGAAAGTCAAGCGGTTCAGGACCAGTTCGGGGAAGCAGGTCAAAGCAAAGCAAGGCAGCGGAAGGACCTTCAGCAAGAATGCCATCAACTAACCACCACATTTTAAACTGACAAGATCTTTCTTTGATTGAAACAGGGGCAGGAAATTTCATTTGCTTCGGAGGAACTCTCCGTAGGGGAAGAGCAAGCACCAAACATGTTTGATCGTAAACTTTCAGGACCCTCCTGGAAAATGTGTCTTAGTTAAATTTCAAACAATCATGAATAGCATAGATTAGCATAAAGGATTGTAAGTTGGTTTCAAAGTTTGCATGTTTAAGATAGGATTCAATTAGGAGTTGTCAAGACCCCCCCTGAATAATGGGACCTAGCTTTAAGATTGCTGTTAGATAACAAGATATAACTTAGATTTAAAATTGTTGTTTAATTAGGAATTGTCAGGACCTTCCTGGATAATAGGATGTAGTTTAAGACCCTCTTAGATAACAGGACTTAGCGGAAGTAATACCTTTAGAAGATATAACTTAGGTTTGTAATTGTTGTTCAATTAGGAGTTGTCAAGACCTCCCTGGATAATAGGACTTAGATTTCAAATTCCTAATATTAGTTGGTAGAATGATTCAGTTTAACACTCACCCATATGCCCAGCTACCCAAACTGGGGCAGAAGATTTTCTTTGTTTGTCTATTTTTGCTGAAGTCAGGAACCCACCTGGAGAACAAGAGAATACATTTCAAATCAGCAGTCAGGAGCCCGCCTGGAGAACAAGGAAATACATTTCAACTCAGCAGTCAGAAGCCCGCCTGGAGAACAAGGGAATACATTTCCAGTCAGCAGTCAGGAGCCTGCCTGGAGAACAAGGGAATACATTTCAAATGCAGCAGTTAGGAGCCCGCCTAGAGAACAAGGGAGTGCAATTCAAGTCTTATCTTTCAAGTTTTTACTGATATTTGGCAACATGATTTAGTTTACAATCGCATATGTGCCCAGCCACCAAACTGGGACAGAAAATTTTCTTTGTTTTGTCTGTTTTGTTGAAGTCAGGAGCCCGCCTGGAGAACAAGGGAACGCATTTCAAGTCAGTAGTCAGGAGCCCACCTGGAGAACAAGGGAATATATTTCAAGTCAGCAGTCAGGAGCCCGCCTGGAGAACAAGGGAATACATTCAAGTTTTAGCAGTCAGGAGCCCGCCTGGAGAACAAGGGAACACATTTCAAGTCAGCAGTCAGGAGCTCGCCTGGAGAACAACGGAATACATTTCAAATCAGCAGTCAGGAGCCCGCCTGGAGAATAAGGGAATACATTCAAGTTTTAGCAGTCAGGAGCCCGCCTAAAGAACAGGGGAGTACAATTCAAGTTTTAGCCTTCAAACTCTTATTGATAATTGGTAACATAATGTAGTTTACAATCACATATGTGCCCAGCCACCAAAATGGGGCAGAAAATTTTCTCTGTTTTGTCTGTTTTTTTGAAGTCAGAAGCCCGCCTGGAGAACAAGGGAATACATTTCAAGTCAGCAGTCAAGAGCCCGCCTGGAGAACAAGGGAATACATTTCAAGTCAGTAGTCAGGAGCCCTCCTGGAGAACAAGGGAATACATTTCAAGTCAGCAGTCAGGAGCCTGCCTGGAGAACAAGGGAATACATTCAAGTTTCGACAATCAAGGAGCCCACCTGGAGAACAAGGGAGTACAATTCAAGTTTTAGCCTTCAAATTCTTACTGATAGTTGGCAACATGATGTAGTTTACAATCACATATGTACCCAGCCACCAAACTGGGGCAGATAATTTTCTTTGTTTTGTCTGCTTTGTTGAAGTCAGGAGCCCGCCTGGAGAACAAGGGAGCACATTTCAAGTTTAGCAGTCAGGAGCCCACCTGGAAATCATGGGAATACATTTCAAGTTCAGCAATCAGGAGCCCGCCTGGAGAGCAGGAAATACATTCAAGTTCAGCAGTCAGGCATCCACCTGGAGAAAGGGAAAACATCTCAGATTACAATTCAAGGCGGCAACGAAGGGATATCATCGGGAGAATACAAGTCAACAAGGCAACAAGAACCACAAGAGCAAGTGTAAAGATATAGATAGAATTTTTGTAAAGCATAGATCATAGTCCAGTCTAGCTTCTTTTATTTTTGACATGGTGTAATAAGGGGGTTCAGCAAGCAGCAGCAGCAGCAACAGTGAAATCACAGCTTCATGGTACACCCAGCTACCAAACATTCCTGAACTACACTGACCTGAAACCTGTTTAGCCAAGGATATGTAGGCAGCCTCAGAAGCAGGGTGCGGTCAAATCTTTCAAAAAATGCTTCGTACGGAGTATTCAAACGGGCAAAAATCGCTCGTATCCGCTCACTTATCTTTGCACGAAAACTCTTCGTGTTTCCGAGCAAAGAGGGGCAGCTGTGAGCACGTGATTTTTTCCCTACATGAATTACTCCCACAGTTTCTAAACAAAATTATTTCTTTTAATATTTGCAATTTTGTTGATTTTCATGGCATGTTCTGTTAATTGTTTGTATTTGTGTGCGCATATTTAGTTTATTAATGGAAAAATACAAAATATACGGGCATTTGCATTTAGGATGTGATTTGAAATTTGTAAGGATTAATTAGTAATTAGTCATTTTATAAAAGAGAAAATAAAAAAAAGGGTTTAATCTGCACCTTAATTTTTTATTTTTTTTTAAGCAAATCCTCTAGGCAGGAGCCTAGGGCTAGTTTTATTAATAACTAAAAAGGAAAAAAGAACCACATAGGACAAGTACAAATAAGGGGGACAATAGCACTAGTAGTGTTGCCTTTATGTCTTGGCCATATAATCACTCTTCTGCGCCTCACAATTCCCATATGGCAGCCTCATGTAGAGGAATCATGGAGTAGCTGCCGGCAAAGTCTCACGAGGGCATGTAATCTCATGGCCATTTGGATATCTCTCCAAAGACATAGGACCAGCACAACACAAACTAAGCTAAAGCTTACCTTACTAATCCTAATGAGGCAAATAAAGAGCCTCACCTACTAACAAGCATGTAGAAAAAATGAACTAGCTAACACTAAATATTCTATGATCATCACAGAGTTTATAACATACTCTGTGATGATATTACATAGAACTATACTAATGTGATGATAGAATAAAAAAATGAAGAAACCACCATGGTGCTCCCTTATCTCTAAACTTGTGAAATCTTCAATTTGTAAACTCTTATCTTCGTCCACAACTCTTTTCAAAATGTCTTCAAAATTCATGCTTTTTTCTTCGAACGATTGGACTTTGTAGATGTAGTTTGTGTAACCTGCTTTTGTTTGGCACTTCTCATTGGTAGTCGTCTTACATTTGCATCTTCATTCACCCTTCCGTCCCAACTCTTGTCCCTTGTGTGAGACTTCTTGTATCGTTCACTATGCCTTGGTGATAGATCACCTTTTCTTACTGCTTCTTCCCTGCATTGTTGTAAAATTGCATCTTCCTCGCCTTCTTCATAAACTTCTCTTCCCATATTTACAGGATTTGTCATGCCTTGACTAGGATCTTGAGAGACCAATGCATTACCATCCTCCTTAACAACCAAGGCTGCCTTGTTGTGCATTTTATTACTGTTTTGATCCATACGTCCAGTGCTAGTAACCTGGACAGTATTTAGAGGAAATAAGGGTTTGGGACTTACCAAAGAATCAATCAACTTTCCATCCTCCAAGGAGATAGCAGATGTCCTTGAAATATTTACATCCAAATGCTGCTGCCCAGATTCAGTAACACCTCCAGTTGCAATGTCACCGATTTGATGCTGCTGTCCAGATTTCTTTGCTATTGCTTCACCTTTCGATTCAGCTGCTGTTTGTCTATGTTGTTGCTCATTTTTGGGGCTGAACTCAGGTGCCTTGGCGTTAGTCCTGCTACTGGTTCCCAGTTTGGACTCTACTTCCTCATCACCACTACATCTCTCCCCATCTTCAGATGAACCCTCGACAAAATCAACCCCATAATCTTCCTCATCATCATATTCACGTTGATTAGTCCATACTGTAGAGTTAACTGCCATCTCCCTCAAGTTTGCTTTAAATATATCATCATTATTTCCTGTAGATAGCACCATCTGACCACCATGTTCACCACAAGATTCTCGCGATTGTGATGGCACTTCAAATATGGATGTGTTCAATGTAACCAACGGATAACTAACCATGTTGTTGACCATCATAGCATTCTGAGCTTCTTTAATGATTTGTTTTACTTGGGGACTTGAAAAGTGAAGTGTTGGAATATTTGCATCCATATCTTCAGCTATATCGTCACTACCTTGACCACCCCTTGTATTGCTGGATGTTGTAACTAATTGTTTGGACATCACACTGTCACGTACCACTATTGTATCACCTTCAGGTTCTCCTGACTTGGCAAGGACCCCAAAAGAATTTGGGCTGGCAGCAACATCAAAGTCAATTCGTCGAGCACCTATGTTCTGTGTTTTTGATGAACCCCCTTGCTTTGTGGGAGATTTTCTACATGTTACCACGTTCCATCCATCTCCATTATTGATCGTATCCCTTCCCTTATCATCCTCTAGTATCTTCACAGTTTTACTTTCTATCAATACACTCTTATTACCACTCTTTTCTTTGCTTAAAATCTGGGCAGCAACTATATTATCAGAGGTTAGCATCTGATTATTTCCAACTCCTGCAACCTCCACATTACACCTTTGTGTATTAAGCTCACCTCGATCTCCAATTCCCTTAGTAGGTAGTTGAGCAATCTTACCATCGCGATCAACTGCTTGTGAAGCAATTACAGTATGCTCACCCTTTGAACCTCCACCTGATAAAGCAGCCAAGCCATTACCTTTTTCAACTACATCACCTCGAACATCATTCTTTGAACCAGGATCTGTTGACATAATTTTTACAGCACTAGCCAATTTGTCATAAGCTTCAACTATTGGATTAACAACATTAGAGATTGTTGCCAAGGCTCTCTTAGCAGATATATCACGAGAAGGTGGATATGGTCCCTTATCAATTTTTGAAACCACAGCATCAGAATTGTGTATAACATCTCTATTTTCATTGTTTTGAGTAACAACTTGTTTTGCTCCAACCTGTGAAACATCAGCAACAATTTTGTCCACAACATTATTCTGAATACCAGATTGATTTCCTCCTTCAAATTGTGGCCCTTGTTTCTCGATTAAATTATCTTTTACTGCTTGAACTTTCAGCTGCCCAGTTCTTTTTGCATTCAAGTAGTCTCTAGCATCACCTTTCAATTTGTCCAATCTTTGTAGCCCTTCATACTCCTCCGTAATATCTGCAACTTCCTTACTTTCCTCGTTTTTCCAGCGACATGATTTTTCGTCATGTCCTTAATGACTACAACATGTGCAATACTTAGGAAGATTGTCATATACAATCTTCTGATAACGCTCAACAATTTTTCCTACGTTTTTATCCATGATTTGAATCCTAACTCTTCTAGGATGGTTGTCCAGCAGGTCCAACAAAACCTTTACCCTAGCAGTACTTGGACGAGTTCTCTCCTGCGTTGCTTTGTCCACCGCTAATGGTTTACCTACTGCTGAGGCTATAGACATTAAAGGCTTCTTTGCGAACAAATTAGCAGGCAGTTCTGGCATGGAAATCCAAACTACTGCTTTTGAGGTTTCTTCACGTGGATTGAAGCTTATTGTCCATGGAAAAGTTCTAAAAAAGAACTCGTCGCCTTTCGACTTCACATAACCTGTTGATCTTGACAGAACTTGAACAAAATCCTCAAATAAATCAAACCTAACTAGTATATGTCGATATTCCAACTGGCCTATATTACAAGATCCCTTGATGTCGAGTTGCTTTGCTATGGCCTGTCGCAGCTCTTGTATATCTGGTTTTCCATAAGAAAACTTGAGAATAACAGCTTGATGAAGGCCTTCTTCAATGGTGAACGAGTTTACTTCTTCAATGGAGAATTCCACCGTTGGTTCTCCATGAACATAGTATATAGAACTCAGTTCTATTTTGGATGTACTAGCAGCAGTTTTTTTGTTTTGAACGAGCTGGCCAGCATAGGACTGCTTTGGTTGTGTATTACGATTTGTTTCTAGTGTATTTTGGTTAGCCTCTCCCACAGCCATAGGCTGGGGAGAGGGCGTAGCAGCCATGGCTGCCTTCGAACGTGCGAGACGACCTAGAGAGAGAAAGAAGAGAGAAGGCAGAGAAAATTCAGTCGCGTCCCGAAGAGTTTAGCTCTCGCACCTTAATTTTAACTTTGATGTTAGGTGGTTTTCTTCTTTCAATTTGTTTTAATTATTTGTGGTAATTATTGTTTAGGATTAATTAGTATTTTTTTATAGGTTAATTCATTTTTAAAATTTAATTTAGATTTTAGAATTAATTTTGAAAAAAAGAGAAAAGAGAAAAGAAAAAGAATTTTAGGATAATTTGTTTTGAAAACAAATAAGTAAAATGGGAGGTCAAGTTTGGGCTGTCTTTAAATTAATGTCCACGCCCAATTTTTCTTTCACTCTTTCACGCCCATCCAAGCCCAGTTTCCTGACCTGTCTCCTGTTGCAACCAAACGACGTCGTTTGGTGGAGTTTAATCCTAGTCGTCTAGGTTAGATGATCTAACGGCCCTGAAGTGGTGTCTGCTTAACATATAAGTGTCTGAATGCCCCCCCCCCCCCCCCGCCCCTTCATCTCTCATCGTCCCCACACACCCTCAGAGACCCCCCCCCCACCGTCTTCGCCGCACACCGCCTACCGGAAATCGTCTCCGCCGGCGGCGTTGCTCCGACCGACCCCATTTTTACACCATAGGTTCGTCTTCACCTCCACATCTCAAATCTCCAAATGGTTTCCCTCGAATCCCAGCCGAACCTCTCGAATCTTGAATCAAAGAGAGGTAGCCAAACCCTAACTCTTTCAATCGCCACCAAAATCACAACCGATGACCACCAGGCCCTCCCCATTCCAAATCCCACGTTGGTTTCCTTCGAATCGGTCCTGAACCACTCGAATCTTAGATCCAAGTTCAAGCCCTAAAAAATTTTCAAACCAGTTGTTGTTGAATTTGGTGGCATGCATCGATCGAGGTTGGATCTTCTCACGTTTGGAAGGCTGGTTCACTACAAAGTTGATGCCACTCGCTCTTTCTTGATAAAGAAAAACGACTGGTATCACTTTCGTGTGAGTCAAAATACCAAGCGTCGTTTCGAAGTTTGGCCGGTGAGCTCTATCTCATTTTTTGTTCCATTTTTGGTCTCATTCACTTGGTGTTCCGTTCTTCTTTCCTTTCTTTTCTTATTTGCAAAGTTGACCAAAGTTTTTGCTGAATTCGAGTTGGCCCGTTTGGTCCTCGCGGTTTTTTTTTAGTTTGCTCTCCAGTCCTGTTTAATGTGTTTTATTTCTGATGGATTAAAATTGCATGATTTTGTTAAGCCTATAGATTAGTTGAATGTCCTGCTGTTGTTAGGTTAATTAGTTCATTTTTCTTCTTTTGTCTTGATTGCATTTTTAGGTTTCCGGGTCTCCTTTTGGAGAAAGCTTTGAATTGTGGCTGTCGAAATTGGAAATCTTTGGTTGTGAATTGGGTCGTGGGCAATCAAAATCCAGGAGGAGGATTAAAACAGGATTGACAGGCCCAGGGTTGAGGGTCAATGCTTGGGTCAACTTGACCCATGTAATTTGCTCAGGGTAATTTCAGGGGCTTGAGGGGGGTTAGTTTAGATATTTTGGTTCAAAGAATCTACTAGTAACTAACTAGGAAGCTTCTAGTAGGGGTTTTTAGCCAATTTCAGGCTTTTTGGATAGTTAACTTGGCAAACAAGTCATAAAATCAGGGACCTAAGGTTAAAAATAAAATCTAAAAGGTTGCCCTATTTTCTTGCCTATAAAGGAATCATTTCTTGCCTTTCAAGGCAGATTTTAAGAGCTAAAAATCCAGAAAAACTTAAGGCGGCTGAAAATATTACTAAGAATTACTGTTTCATTAAATTTTGATTTGAACTTTGAGGTCTCTTTGGATTTTCTGAGGCAGTCTTCTGATTCACATAGATCTAAAATGGTTTGAGGTTAATTTGGGAAAGTTCTGGGTCAAGCTGTTGTTGAAATCACTGTTTTATTGGATTTACACTGATTCTGTGGGTTCAATTTCCTGGATCTGGGGTCTGTGTTACTGCTGGTGCTGACTGTTGGTGTTTATTCTGCTGGCTCCTCATTTTCTTCTTTGTTTCATTCTCCAGGTACACATTCTGACTATGGGAATTGAGAATAGCTTGTTGAAGTATTTTTGATGGAAATATATGAAGATCAAACTCTTTGTTATTAGATATTAGAATTTCCTCTTGTGTAGTTTATTCCTTGCAATGTCATGTTAATTCCTTAAACTTAGCATGTTGATGTGAAGTTATGATTGTTCTGAGTTTTGCATTGGAATTGTAATAGTATTGTTAGTAAATTCATTGATCTCCATGTATTCAATCTTGTAGATCTCTTCTCTGTTGAAGAGCTGATTATTTTCTTCTTGAACCCTTTATATGTTTATGGGCCTAAATTGTGGTAGTTGTTGCTGTTACCAAGCTGTTTCAGTTAAAGTTAAAGCATGTATGTGAAAGTGGGATTTGGGACAGTCTATCATTCTAAATGCATCATTACATGTTCAGCATCGAACTTAAATTCGAGAATGGATCCATTATTTTAGGTTTGAGAATTCATTAAAGCTTTTGAGCTTAGGTAAAATTGGTTTAGTATACCACATGAGTCACATTGGCTTACGCACAGAGATTTGAATCTCAGTTTAATAATTGCAGTAGCATTTTTGCTTCCTGTATGAATTCCTGAATGCTTATGAATCAAAGTTTTTTTTTAAAAAAAAAATCAAAAATGGAAGTTCAGTAGTTGGTTAATATGTTGGTACTCGTTCATGGGTTAGGACTCATATTAAGATCCTTGAAGTTCATATACTATGGGAGTCGATGAAGATTTGAATTGGGATTCTACTTTTTAGCCCCAACGATCTGGGCTACTCCATAGACTTTGGACCACGAAGCCCATTAGAATCGAAACTGTTTGCCTCTTTAGTTAGGACAGCTTATTAGGTTTAATGAATTACCCATGGAAATTAGCCATATTAGGTTGTCGGGCTCTATACTTGGCCCAAGCTTTGTTTGATCTCCAACCTTAAGTCTTTTATGGATTAACCGACTTTTTTAATTATTCGCATGTTCAATCTCTTTCAAATATTTGGGAGGTGAGCTATACTAGATAAAATATAGTCTATGGCCCTCCGATTATTTTTAGTTTAAATACCCTTTTAACATAAATTTGAGTTGTGCCATGCCAAATAAATCACAAATGCGCGGCACTCGCTTAAATTGATTCCTTTAAAATACTTAGAATTCGAGGCGTTCCATTTAGCAAATTACATGGCCCTCGCAAAGTTAATAACGCGTAGTTGCTTTAGGCGCGTATTTTAATAATCTACTTTCCTAAACTCGGGTGCACATTTATGTGACCCAAATCCAAATCTCAACGATGTTAAAATATGTCAAAAACCACAGGTGCATTTATGTGACGTGGTTCAAGACGTGTTTTAATAACGTTGCAATATTCCTTGAAATTAAATAAAAGCGGTTAAAGTTTAAAATTGCACCATAGGTTTAAAACATGTATTAAAATCAGATAATAGGCCAATTATAACAGTTGAGCGACCGTGCTAGAACCACGGAACTCGGGAATGCCTAACACCTTCTCCCGGGTTAACAGAATTCCTTACCCGGATTTCTGGTTCGCGGACTGTTAAACAGAGTCATTCTTTTCCTCGATTCGGGATCTTAAACCAGTGACTTGGGACACCATAAATCTCCCAAGTGGCGACTCTGAATTCTTTTAATAAAAATCTCGTTTCGATTGTCCTTTAATTAGAAAAACTCCCTTTATTATACCTCTTCTGGGGGTGTAGTGAAAAAGGAGGTGTGACAACAGGTATGTTAAGGCTAAGCCTTTTTCATTTTGTATGATCTCGTCATTACACAATTTTGTTAATGATCCATAAAGAAAAATTCATATCCCTGAATTTACGTATATTTGGCTAGTCTCGCAAATTACGTATATTTTCCTAGTTTTGTAAGTTACAATATTCTCCTTACCAGGACTTCATATTCAATTAAGTATTTTTTTATTCCAGTCAAGAGAGCAGAGAGTTTATATATACAGTATTAAATTATTTTCATTACCATCGAGCTATAATCGATGGGCAGGCCCCTATTGGGCAACCTCTGATCAGATGGTAAGTTATATACCAAGTCTGTTGTGGCCGAGCGTCTATGAGCGAGCCCGGTTGGTCGAGATACAGAGCCTAGTACGATCAAGTTCCTATGAACGAGCCTACTCTGGCAGAGCAGATATATATACATACCGAGCCTTATAGGGCCAGACAGCTATTTTACTCACTATATTGAGAGAGTTGAGTCAGTATCAGCTGATGAGCATATCCTCAGATTATCTTTGATACCCAGTTGCTTTCAGTTATTATATTATCAGTTCAGTTTCAGCTTCGGTATATTGCCTTACATACTCGGTACATTATTTCGTACTGACGTCCCTTTTGCCTGAAGACGCTGCGTTTCATGCCCGCAGGTCCCGATAGACAGGTCGAGAGCCCTCCAAGTAGGCTATTAGCTCAGCGAAAGATGTTGTTGCGCTTCATTTTCTTCGGAGTTGCTTGTTTGGTTAGTATGATTTATACGTGTGGTATGGCGAGACTCTGTCCCGACCTTTATAACATTTATGTACTCTTAGAGGCTTGTAGACATATGTCGTGTACGTGAAAGATTGTACGGCCTTGTCGGCCTATGTTTTGAGTTATAAATGATCATGTTGTCCTATTAGGCCCGTATGTCACGTGTATATGATGATGTAATAAGAAAGATACGTTACGTTGGTACTCGGTTGAGCAAGGTACCGGGCGCCTGTCGCAGCCCATCGATTTGGGTCGTGACAGTAATCTATCCCCTCCCTCTGTGTAAAACCTTTATCTACTAATCTTGCCCTGTACCTTGATGGTTCAACCCCTGGATTTGCCCTCTTTTCTTTTGAAAATCCATTGCAGCCTAGTACCTTTTGTCCCTTTGGCAATGGAACAAGCTTCCATTCTGATTCTTATGAAGAGACTCAATCTCTTCACTCATAGCACCAACCCACTGATCTGCTTCTGGACTAGAAATATCTTCTTTGTAGCTATTAGGATCAAGCACATCAATGGTCTCTACAACAGACAAAGAAAACTCCCTAAAATTTGCATATCCAAAAAAATTACCATCAGCTACGTTTGCAAACCTTTGTGGTGGATTGATCACTCTCTTCTCTCTGCATGTTGCATTATCATCTTGATCAATATTTTGCACCTCCTCCACTTCCTCTACTCTAGAACTACTGGGCTAAACTAGTTGCGATTCAATTTCTAGCTCAATACGGTCACTGACACCACGATCTGTTTCTGCTATTGCCTTCTCCCTATAACTGTCCAGTGAGGCAGATTCATTGAATGTTACATCCCTACTGATAATTAGCCCTGGAGTCTTTTGGTCAGTACACCACAACCTATAACCTTTCACTCCAGTTGCATACCCTAGAAATATGCACTTCTTTGCCCTCGGCTCAAGTTTTCCATCCCTCACATAAGCATAAGCACGACAACCAAATATCCTTAAATTTGAATAATCAGCAGGCGAACCGGACCATACCTCAAAAGAAGTTTTGAACTCAATAGTTATGGATGGAGATCTGTTGACCAAATAATAAGTTGAATTGATTGCTTCAGCCCAAAAATCTTTGCTAACACATGAGTGTAAAAGCATGCTTTGTGCTCTATCACAAAACGTTCTATTCATACATTCCGGAACACCATACTGTTGTGGTGTTTCGACACAAGTGCGGTGTCTTGCTATGCCCTCTCTGCTGTAGAAATTATCGAACTCAAAATTGCAAAATTCCAACCCAATATTAGTTTGAAGACGCTTAACTTTTCTTTCTGTCTGCCTCTCAACCATCGTCTTACGTTTAACAAATGTCAAAAATGCCTCATCTTTTGTTTTTAAAAAATACACCCACACCATCCTTGAGTAATCATCAATCAAAGTCATAAAATACCTGGCACCACTCTTGGAGGGAACTCTGTTTGGACCCCACAAGTCAGAGTGTATATAATCTATCTTGTCTCTAGTCTTGTGCTCGACCTTCTTGCTGAACTTTACCCTTGTCTGTTTACCAAACACACAATACTCACAAAAATTCAAACCTTGATATTGTACCCATTCAGCAAATTCTTCTTACTCAACAAAGACAATCCATTATCACTCATATGGCCAAGTCGCAAGTGCCACAACTGAGACTGATTTAGATCATTTTTGCCAGAAGCTACAGCAACTTCCCCTTCAACTAAACTGGCCTGATGATGATACAATTTAGAATGTAGTTTACCCTTCATGAGTACCATGGAGCCTTTACACACTTTAAGTATTCCATTCTTGGAGTGAAATTTATACCCTTGATCATCCAAAGTTGAAAGAGAAATGAAATTTCTCTTTATCCGAGGAACATGCCAACACTCAATGTTTATGATAATTCCGTCGAACATTCTCAATTTGATGTTACCAACCCCCTCTACTTGTAATGGATTATCATCTCCCACATAGACAGTCCCACTCATTTGCTTGTAAGTTGCAAACCAATTCTTGTGTGGACACATGTGGAAAGTAGCACCAGAATCAAGAACCCAAGAATTCTACCCATGACTAGAACTCACAGCACAGACTCCCCCTACATAGTCAGTATCATTAGAATTATTGCCACTGTCGACAATATTTGCCGAATTATCTATTTTCTGCTTCCCTCTTTTCTTCTTCAGCTTAGGACAATCTCTCTTATAGTGACCTTTCTCCCTGCACTCATAACAGTGTTGCTTCCTTGCTCTAGACTTTGATCTAGCGGTTGACTCTTTCCTGTTAAAGTCCTTTCGTTGTATTCTTCCTCTAGTCACAAGACCCTCGCCCTCAATTCTACTGTCTGGAAAGCTCTTTTTCAACTCTTTAGATTTTAGTGCATTGCTAACATCTTCCAGTGAAATGTTGTCTTTCCTATATAGCAGTGTATGGCAAAAGTATCATAAGACGATGGTAAAGAACATAACACAATCAAGGCATGATCGTCACTCTCAATTTTGACATCCACATTCTTCAGGCCCATTATAATTGAATTAAACTCATCAATGTGAGTTTTAACGGGTGTACCTTCATTCATACAGAGATTGTATAACCTCTTTTTCAGGTAGAGGCAGTTTGTTAGCGATTTCTTAGAATATAGATCTTGCAGCTTCTTCCATGCTGTTGCTGCAGAAGTTTCTTCAGCAATTTCCCGAAGAACGCTATCTGTAACGCTCATGAAGATCGCACTCAAAGCCCTCTCCTTCAGGCATGGCTTCTCTATCTATTTCATCTCTTCAGGAAAATCCTCATCAATTGCCTTCCATAACCCTTGTAACACCAAGGACACTTTCATCCTAATCTTCCATAGACTGAAACTAGAACCCCCATCAAATTTCTCTACTTCGTACTTTGTTGAAGATGATGAAGACACCTTAACCCTAGATTATATGTAGAAACCCGAACCTTGCTCTGATACCAATTGGTGCGGAATATCGTAGGTTAACTAGCACACAATCACACACAAAGCAAATAGAGAAGAAATTCAACACAAGGATTTAACGAGATTCAGCTAAGCCTAATCCTCGGAGAAAAAGCAGAGAGAGTTTTTCAGTATGAATGAGAAGAAAAGCACCGTAAAATCTCTAGGATCCCCAACTACAACCCCTATATATAGATTGAAAAAGGTCCCAAACATATAAGAGAAAGGTTTCCCAATTTGACAAGGACTATAGGTTTTTCTTTCCAAAATCTGTTAGGACAATATATTTTCCTAAACCTATAGGGATTATGGGTTTCCTAAAAATACAAGGAAATAATTGAAGCCACAAAATAACAGAGATTACTAATATTTTTCTTTACACCAAACAAAAGAAAAAAAGAGTAATTCAGAAGTGGTGTATGCACGGTACAACAAGGCGTACATGTGAAAAAGGGACCATCACCTACGACTATAATAAACAGAATATTGTAAAAGCTTACTCGTATGAACTTGGTGTTTATATTAAATAAATACTACTACTTAATATAATAAATGAGTCTTTCAAACATACTTTTGTTTGGATCAAAAGATATTGCAACCTTTTTGAACAAATCAATCAAAGAAAGTGAAGGGGTAAATCTTAGTCATTCGCGATGAATTCTAGATCAAAGAACTAGAAAAAGAACAATCTATGAACAAGAAGTGAAGATAAAATGAATTGTGATTTTCCAGAATCATTCTCATTAATAGGTAGAGTATGACCTATTACATATGACATTGATTGTCCAGGATTGCTTCATTCATCCCCCTGTCTTTCAAGGTCCAGAGAGGTGATAGATGGAGAATAGGGGAGATCTTTTTCTCTCTTCCCCCCGGAAGCCCCCCTTTTGTGAGGTTTTTACCATCCTATATATACAGCCCTGGACCTCCGGCTATGTGGCTTATCCGTCGCTTCTTCCATGTCTCACGTTCATCGGTTGTTTGCTGGAGGTCGTCCTTTGCTGCTTCGACAAAAGTTATGAGGGCAGGATACGGAGCGCTCCGTGTCAATCTTCTTTACTTTGCCATCCGTGAGTGAGGTGTCGGTCAGTCCGACCGTGGTGGTCAGATTTTGACCATTACAGTTAGTCCCTCCGTCTGTCAGGGTCGTCCCCTATCGGACTCGGCAGATGGATTATTGCTGCTGTCGAGCTGAGAAAAATTTGACTCCTCACCCCTTAGTTGTACTACGTGGACTCGGGAGAGATGACGACACCCATTTGGTATTTCTAGACCATTGCGACCGATTCAGAACCGAAATGCCGCTCGTGCCGAGACATCATTTCGTAGTTGCAGCCATTACGACACACGTTCTCAGAGAGTTGAAACATTTCGTGTGCCACCAGGTCGGATTGGAAACTCTTGGGTTTCATGCTTGGGAGATTTATATCTTTTATAATAGAAGGAATACATCACTCGATTGACACATTCCCTTGCCTTTTTGCTTGAAAGAATTCTCGTGAGTATAATTTCTTCCCGATAATCTTAATCTTTATTTGCCTTTTGTGAGCCGAAAACTTCTATCCTTTCCTTTCATCGTCTCCTTTCTTTGCTAAACTAATATAATGACCAGTAATTCTTCTCGTGCTGATCTCCCTGCACTGATTTTGGTGCCGGAAAATAATACTCCAACCACCGGAGGAACTGAAGTGGTGGAGGATGAAGAGGTTCCGTCAGTAGCGGAGATTTTGCCTCGTCTGGGAAAAGCATGGACTGACTTCAACAGTCGCGCCGGGGTGGAACCGGAACCTGCCCACTCGGTCATGAAGGAGGATGATATTGCATATTTGAAAGCCAGATGGGGAATTCCTCACTATGTCGAAATGCGGTCGGCGGTAGGAGACGACATCGTCCATTTTGACCGCCCCGGATACTGTGTATTATATGCCTATCCCTTCCTTATCGGGTACACACTTCTTCTCCCACTGCTGGTGGTTGACTTCTGTCGCTTCTATGAGGTATGCCCCGCTCAACTCTCGCCATACCTATGCAAGTTGTTTCTTATGTTACCCAAGTTCTCGGAGATCGCTGGTCGTGAGGTCACTTTGGGGCATATGCTCAACATCTTCGCCCCTCATCATATTCGGGGTACGATGATCCACATGCGGCCTCGGGGGTCGAAGAGTCTAGTGGTGAAGATGGACGACAGGGCTAATCGTCGCTTCTATGAGAATTACTTCTATGCGCGGACCGAACATCTCGTGGCGGATTCGACGGGGTTCCCTGAGAAATGGAACTTTGCGCGTAAGTTTATGGTTTTATTTTTAGTCGAGGGGGTGTACGCCCATTCCCTGTTGTGATACTAAAGCTTTGCAATTTCTACAGCCGCGAGATCGCCTCCTCCACCTGTCGAGGGTATCCGTGAGTGGGTAGGCGCTATTCTTCCTCATACGGCGGTGGTCCGCACATGGGCGGCCTTCTATGACAAGTATGGGCGCAAACCTCTTTCTACTAAGATGTCGTTTCTATTCGCCATTTTCCCCTTCCCCTCTTTATATTTAATTTCTCACGTGTTGCTCATCGATGTCATGGAGGGCACGGAGACCGAGGGCTCCTCCATTAGCTTTCCAGCAACCAACTTTATGTACTCGCCCTCTCGCAGTACCCACGGCCCGGCCTTCGTCGAGGGTTTCTTCAGTTGAATTTGTGACGGCGGTTATGCCTGCTGAGGTCGCTTCTCAAGCTGAAATTTCGACTCGTGTGGCTCGTCCGACGGGTGAATCCCCGCCTACTGAAGACGAAGGAGTTCCTTCCAAAAGGCGGCGAGTGGGGTTTGATACAGCGCCCCCGACTGTGATTCATCTGGACGACTCCCCCTCGACAGGATCTGGAGTGGGGGTTGATATAGTTCCCTCTGTAGGGATGGAGCCGGCTGTTGCATCTTCTCAATCAGAGATTCCAGCCGTTGTCGGTGATCAACATCCTACCGCGATGGAGGGTCAGGTTACTGGGGCTGCCGTTGCGGTTTCGGACGTGCCCTCATCCTCCGCGCGTGGTCGTACTTCCTCTTCAACTGCTAACAGAGGAAAGGGAATCGTGGTCGACGACTATGAGTTTGAGTCAGACTTCGCCCCTGATAATGTTAGGATGTTTGAGGAGGGCATTACCCATTCGGTGGTTCAAGTGGGAGGTCCCGCCCGCTTTCTTGAGATTCCTTCGGATGTTAACCTCTTGGGGGATGTGGATGGTTTGGTACCATAGTTTGATATTTTGTGCTCCGAGGCCGAGACTATGGCTCTTCGGAACGTTCCTGACACCAGTTAGATGGATGAGGTGACCGCTATGGGCTTAAGAGTAAGTTACATTATCCATATTGCTTTTCTCTCGTTTTTCTTGATGACGGGGGCTAACCCATATTCTCATTTTTTCAGACGTATATGCTGAAGGTGGAGAGTATTCACAGGGCCAACATTCGGGCCAAAGTCTTCTTGAAGATGCTGGAGAAATATTGGCGCTATCGCGACAAGTGTCGTGAGATACATGAGCGGCTGAAGGCGAACCCTTGTGATCGGACTCTTGGCGAGGAGTTGGAGAAGAGGGACCAGGAACTGCTGTAGGCTATTCGCAGCAAGAGTGAGCTTGAGGAGCAACTCTGTGCGAAGGATGAAGAGCTCGAGTTGAGCAAAGGAGTTGCTGCGGAGTGTGAATATCTCCAGGAGAAGCTGAGGTCGATGCAGTCTGAGATGGATCAGAACCTTCTTAGAATCGAGGCAGTGAGTGCAGAGTGGGTGGGAAAATTGGCTGAGATAGAGAGAAAGGTAGCCGGGTTGGAGTGCATGGAGAGTGCCTGGTCCGCAGCTTCGGCGAGGGCGGCGGCTTTGGAGGATACCATCCGCGTCCTCCAATCCGAGGAGGAATCGGAAAGGGTGACGGCCACGCTAAGAGATGAGAGGCTTGAGGAGCGCATTAGCGAGATCAACCGGGAGGCCTCAATTTTGGGGGATCGGGTCGATGCTCTGGAAGTTGAAAGGGAGTAACTACTGGCTCAACTTGAGTCTTCCTCTGCCGCCGTTCCTCTCCATTCGCACAAACTTTGGGTCCATGCCGAAGCCTAGCGGGATATATATAAGAATCTGTGGGAGGCGAGCAAGGTGACCGAAACTGAATATGAAGAAATACGGGTGAAGGCGCGAGAAGCTCGCGTCAATTGTGGATATGACTCGGTGACGCCAGAAGCCGATGAGGGCACGGGCGCAGGAGGTGAATTCCCCGGAGGTGATGGTGGAGAGGGTGCTGATGATGATGCCAAATAGAGAGATAGTGACTTTGAACGGTTTTCTGCTTGTTGTTTTCTTTCTACATTTTTTTTGTCGTTGTTATTTCCTTCTTCTTTTCCCTTGTCGTTGTTGTTGTTTTTCTTTTTCTTTTTTTTATTTGACTTGGGCCTTATGTAACCCGCGACCATTTGTGCGGTGACTTTGTGTAAAGGAGAGCCTTTCGCTGTTATTTGTCTTGTACTTTGTCTTTTTTTTTGTTCTTCGTGATTACGGCGTAAGATAGATTCCCGCACAGCGAGTCCCAGTCTTTTACACCCTCCCATGGCCCTTGGCCTCAAGGATATTTCGAATTCTCTTTGGCAATGGCTTAGGGCTTTGAAGGGTGTTACTTCGCCCTATTGACGGGTCGACTCATCCTTGTTCTATCGAGGTCGAACTTTGTCTTTCTTGGCGAAGGCCCTTGGCCTAAAAAGGTGTTATTTCGACTTATCGAAATGTTAACTCGTCGGCGTTCGATCGGGGTCGAACTTCTTTTTTTTTGGCGAAGGCCCTTAGCCTTAGAAGGGTTATTTCGACTTATCGAAATATTAACCTGTCGTCGTTCGATCGAGATCGAAGTTCTCCTTTTCTGGTGAAGGCCCTTGGCCTTAAAGGGTGGTATTTCGACTTATCGAAATATTAACCTGTCGTCGTTCAATCGAGGTCGAACTTCTTCTTTTTTTGGCAAAGGCCCTTGGCCTTAAAAGGTGTTATTTCGACTTATTGAAATATTAACCTGTTGTCGTTCGATCGAGGTCGAACTTCTTCTTTTTGGCGAAGGCCCTTAGCCTTAAAAGGTATTATTTCGACTTATTGAAATATTAACCTGTCGTTCGATCGAGATCGAACTACTCCTTTTCTGGCGAAGGCCCTTGACCTTAAAAGGTATTATTTCGACTTATCAGAATATTAACCTGTCGTTGTTCGATCCAGGTCGAACTTCTTCTTTTTGGCGAAGGCCCTTGGCCTTAAAAGGTGTTATTTCGACTTATCAAAATATTAACCTGTCGTCGTTCGATCGAGGTCGAACTTCTTCTTTTTGGCGAAGGCCCTTGGCCTTAAAAGGTGTTATTTTGACTTATCGAAATATTAACCTGTCGTCGTTCGATCGAGGTCGAACTTCTTCTCTTAGGTGAAGGTCCCTTGGCCTTAGAACGGTGTTATTTTGACTAATCAAAAATATTAAACCTGTCGTCCGTTCCGAGAAATTCCGAGGTCGAAACTTTGTCTTTTTGGCGAAGGCCCTTGGCCTTAAAAGGTTTTATTTCGACTTATCAAAATATTAACCTGTCGTCCTTCGATCGAGGTCGAACTTTGTCATTTTTGGCGAAGGCCCTTGGCCTTAAGAGGTGTTATTTCGACTTATCAAAATATTAACGTGTCGCCGTTCGATCGTAGGTCGNCTTGACCTTAAAAGGTATTATTTCGACTTATCAGAATATTAACCTGTCGTTGTTCGATCCAGGTCGAACTTCTTCTTTTTGGCGAAGGCCCTTAGCCTTAAAAGGTGTTATTTCGACTTATCGAAATATTAACATGTCATCGTTCGATCGAGGTCGAACTTCTTCTTTTTTTGGCGAAGGCCCTTGGCCTTAAAAGGTGTTATTTCGACTTATCGAAATATTAACCTGTCGTCGTTCGATTGAGGTCGAAGTTCTTCTTTTTGGTGAAGGCCCTTGGCCTTAAAAGGTGTTATTTCGACTTATCGAAATATTAACCTGTCGTCGTTCGATCGAGGTCAAACTTCTTCTCTTTTTTTTTTGGCGAAGGCCCTTGGCCTTAAAAGGTGTTATTTCGACTTATCGAAATATTAACCTGTCGTCGTTCGATAGAGGTCGAACTGCTTCTTTTTTGGTGAAGGCCCTTGGCCTTAAAAGGTGTTATTTCGACTTATCGAAATATTAACCTGTCGTCGTTCGATCGAGGTCGAACTTTGTCTTTTTTGGCGAAGGCCCTTAGCCTTGATAGGTGTTATTTCGATTTATCGAAATATTAACCTGTCGTCAGTCCCAGTTTTTCGGAGAATCGGGCGTCTTTTTGGGGGGGAGTCCCAGTTAGCTAGATATTGTTTGCATCGGAGTGTGTAATATTGGAGAGTATGAAACGTCCCCGTTTCGCTTTCATTTGTTCGGTGTGTTCGTAGGAGTTTCCTTATCTGACTCCTGCTTTTTGGCCCGGAGATACAATCGGCGGGCAACGTTCCGGTTATCGCGTGGTAGTTTGTCATTCCTTGATTGAGGTATTTCTTTGCTCACTTGCTCGCGCGGCGCTTGTGTTCCTGCTTGAGTAGAGAGCAGAAAGCAAGTTAGAACGATACTGTTCTTACCCCCATCTGATGATTCGGTGAATCAGAGTAGGTTGATAACATAGCTCGTTTTGCTTGGCCTTCCAGTGGTTGGTGGAGCCGTTCCGGCATTCGATTGGCTGTCTTCAGCTTTCTCTTCCTTTCTGGGCTGCGTCTTTATTACGCTTTGTATAGGGCTTCACCTTGGCAATCTTCTCGGGGGATAATCTTGTTCCTTGCCTTTGATCTGGAAAAGACCAGGACATTTCACTAAGAAATCCCCACAGACGGCGCCAAATTATTTGGATCAAAAGATATTGCAAGCTTTTTGAACAAATCAATCAAAGAAAGTGAAGGGATAAATCTTACTCATTCGCGATGAATTCCAGATCAAAGAACTAGAAAAAGAACAATCTATGAACAAGAAGTGAAGATAAAATGAATTGTGATTTTCCAGAATCATTCTCATTAATAGGTAGAGTATGACCTATTACATATGACATTGATTGTCCAGGATTGCTTCATTCATCCCCCTGTCTTTCAAGGTCCAGAGAGGTGATAGATGGAGAATAGGGGAGATCTTTTTCTCTCTTTCCCCCAGAAGCCCCCCTTTTGTGAGGTTTTTACCATCCTATATATACAGCCCTGGACCTCCGGCTATGTGGCTTATCCGTCGCTTCTTCCATGTCTCGCATTCATCGGTTGTTTGCTGGAGGTCGTCCTTTGCTGCTTCGACGAAAGTCATGAGGGCAGGATACGGAGCGCTCCATGTCGATCTTCTTTACTTTGCCGTCCGTGAGTGAGGCGTCGGTTAGTCCGACCGTGGTGGTCGGATTTTGACCAATACAACTTTTTCATTTAATCATGGTAATATCAATTAAAAGTATCATTTTGGTTCGAGCCGCATCATAGTAGATTGTCTATATCACACTTCTTGAGTTGCGGCCCTTCCTCAACCCCTGCGTGAATGCGAAATACCTTGTGTACCGAACTGCCCTTTTTTTTAAGTATCGCTTGAATTTTACTAACTGCTAATGTTAGCTCGGTTTGGTATAAATACATGTGTTTAATTTATGTATAATGATAAGTTATAGTACTATATACTCCCTTCCTCACAACTTAAATGGCACACTTTTCTTATTAGTTCATTCGAAAAAGAATGACATTTTTTTATATTGAAAATAATTCAACTTTAAATTTTTATTTTTCCAACTTTACCCTTAATGAGAAATTTTTATAGCCGCACAAATAACATGGCCCCACAAAGTTTTTGCCCCTTAAGTTTTCAGGACCACGTAGTTCAAAATTAATCTTTTTTTCGTTAAATTTTGTACCAAGTCAAACTACATTATCTAAATTGAAACAAAGAGAATAGTAATTTTTTACCCTACCAAATTAAGATGATTTACAGTAACAATAGCTTTCTATAATTAACTTAATTCAGTAAGGTCGAAAATAAAGTAAGACTTACTTTAGCTAGTATGCACTGGTACTATAAGAATTAATTGCAAAATTATCCGTGTACAACTATAAATCATTTTTGTGGTGGGATGGATAGGATTACTATATCGTTAGTCGGATCGGGTTTCTTCTTTAATGGAACTTATACAGCGTTGAATCCGAATTAATCTTATTATATATATATATATATATATATCATAATATAATATTATATATAAATTCATAATGATATATTATCATATAATATAATATATATATATATTATAATATATATATATATATATAATTACTACTAGTAGTGAGTTAGGTTGAGACTAGAGCATGCTTAACTGAACGACTCTTTTTTCTTTTCTCATTTGGTGCAAATGTGAAGACTCTTTGGAAAGAGATAGAAAGAGATAGGTAGACTGGCATTATGGCCTTTTCATATGAATCCCCCACATGGGCCATATGAGCATTTCACCAGCTAGCATGCAGCTGCAGCATGGCTTCCTCTAGTATATAGGTGGTCCTCTCTCTATATCATACACTCTCCGCCTCAACCAGCCCTCTTTCCCGGCAAAGGCCAATGCATTCTCCAATATTTGCCCGATTTCTCCTCCCATCCTTAGCCCCATTCCTTCCTTTATTTTCCTTTCACCTCAGATACTACCGTCGATCGAACAAGTTCTCAGGAGTGAAATCTTCTCTTTCATTTCGTATTTAGTAAAGAAAAAAAGAAGCTAACTTGTCCCCAATCTAGTTATTGAATAGATTATCCCATTCTCTGCGCATTGTCAGTCCACCAATATAATTGCATTCACTATTTTCCCACCTTCTTTACTTTTTTTCCTTCCAGGGTTCTGAAGTTGTTTTATTACTACAAATATTATATAGCTAGAAGTATATATTTTTTAGCTATTGAAATTAGCTTCAGAATTAGAAGCTAAAAGGAGCTTATGAGAGTGAATAATATAATACAGCTAGAAAGAAGCAAATAAAGAAGAATACTAGCTAGATGAAGAGCAAACCCTAAAATTTGGTGTTCTTTATCTTTTTATTTCGAGTTTGTCTCTTCCTCGACATAATCGTGATTTTTGTCTGAGAAATTTGACGGGTGTTAGTTCCTAGCTAGCAGCCGATAATTAAAAGGAGCAGAATTACTTTCAAAGTTAAAGTTGTAAAACCTTGAGGATTTATACGGCCCTTTTGCAGTGACAGCAAGTATATAAATAACTACTAAACATTTTGATGCTGGTGAGAATAATATTGCTAAGAGGAACACAACATATTTTTCTCAAGTGGTGCGCGCCTTTAATATGGAGTATATACTAGGACCATGGACTTTTGCTAATTTTTATTTTACCCCAACCTTATTTGCAAATTAAAGTAGTATGTAGTAATAAAACTTCAACTGTGAGAATAACTAGAGCAATAATACTATGGTATGTAATAACACATCCCAACAGCAGCTACTCTCTAATGCCTACTTACCCCTAATTATACGCCGCCCCCATCTTCACAAAAAAGAAAAGAAAACAAATCAAAAAGAAATGAGTATTATATATATAAGAGAAAGGCTAGTTGCATAAATTAGGAAGAGATTATAAACCCGTGCTTTAAGAAACAGCTGGCTGGCCCTCTTGTCTCGTGGGCCTTAGGAAGAAATGAAAATAACTACTCCACTAGTTAGTGTCAACTGTTAGGGTAGTGAAGATCATATAATCATGAGAATTAATATGAAATTATTTTAATTTTGATACTACCATCAGGCGTATCCAGTGTAACTTTCGATCATAAACTATATTTTTGGCCAAAAAGACATTGTATGTTAGAAATAATAAGTTCTAAAAAAGAAGTAGCTCAATTCACAAAGCAATCTATATTCACGCACGGTCTAGGGAAGGATCGTATCCAAGAGGTGTGATGCAGACAGCCTAATCTAATGCAAGAATTATTGGATGTTTCACGGCTTGAACTAATGAACTATAATCACACAGAAACAACTTTACAATTCCAAGGCTCCCCTTAAAATAATAAATTTTGGATTCACTCAGTTAAATGAATGTGATAGAATTACGAATTTGAACTCATAAATTCAAATGTTGGATCCGCTTTTGACTCCCACCATGATGACGAGGAGGAGCTCGCAGGAACCAATCAGATAATTTGTGGGTTCGTCTCTCTCTGTCGTTCAGTGTGAAAGAACTAGGAAAGAAAGAATAATTGTAATGAAAATTGCCTAACTTGAATAAGATTCCAGGAAGCAGCCGCTAAGAATTAAAATCACCACAATATAATCCTAGCTACTATCTAAAATTATTATCTTCCTTCGTTCTTTCTCTCTCTAATGAGTAATAATAATCTCTTTCATCTACGAGTCTTTCTTGGCTATGAAAAAAGCACCGACCTTCTCTTTTATGTTGTAATTAGGGCTGATGGAGAGCTAGACTTACTTGGATATCCCTCTTAATTTCTTTCTTTCTTCTTTTGTTTCACTGTATATTCTCAAACTGTCTTATCATCAACTTTCCTGCTAAAGAGATAGAGCTCTTCAATTTTAACCCTAGAACCAAATAACCACTCATCCTCTCTTATCACTCCGGGAGTCAGAAAGAAATAGTACATATATATATCAGTAGTCATTATTAGAACCTCTTCTGTTTTCTTATATCATTTCGTTACTAGCTAGTTTCCCATTTTCAACTTCACATCTTCTCTCTAGATCTATACCTTGGACAAGCTCTATAAGTATGGATGGTGTGGTTCCGCAGATCATGAATTTCTTTAATAGTAGACGGGGATCCACAACAAAACTGGCTCTTCAAAAGGTATGTGCCTTTTTCTCAGTCTTCCTCCTCATCTTCAACATCCCTTCTTATCACAACCAGCAGCAGCAACAACAGCATCGAGAAAGTACCGGAGCTATGTTGATGGATTCTTCCCCTACGGCTACCAGAAAATCATGGCGACGGGCGATGAGGTGCTGGAGGAGAAGCTCATCACCTGATTGAAAGGGAACATATGTTCATAAGGTAGTAACCTCCGAGTGATGTGGGAAAGCTCAATCGTTTAGTCATTCCAAAACAGCATGCCGAGAAGTATTTTCCACTGGATTCCTCCAGCAACGACAAGGGAGGACTTCTCTTGAATTTCGAAGACAGAAATGGGAAAGCCATGGAGAATTTAGGTATTCCTACTGGAATAGAAGCCAAAGCTATGTCATGACTAAAGGTTGGAGCCGCTTTGTCAAGGAGAAGAAGCTCGATGCGGGGATATTGTCTCATTTCAGCGAGGAGCTGGGTGAAATTGGTCAAGCATCGTCTCTTCATCGACTGGCGCCGCCGTCCTGATGCCCCGGACATGAATCCTTTATGGTGCCCGCACCACTTCTCTAATTGGAATCATGGGCGCCTCTCTTCAACCGTTCCAAAGGGGTCCGCTGGTACCATCGTTTACACAACAACATCCACATTCACAATATTCCCATAATTTCGCTGGCTGGAATCAAGCAGCAATATGGCTCAACAACAACAGTCTCATCATTATCCGATAGACTACATCTATGGAATGTGGAATACTAGTCCAGCTTACTACAACACTTGTTTCAACAATAGTAGCATTAGCACTAATGCCACAGTGGTAAATGCAAACCCTTTGCGGGCGGGTCAGGAAATTATGTTAGATCGGCAGCCACTGCTTCCCAGTTAGTACTCCCATAATCACAACAATGAGCTTGAAATAATGAAATGCAAAGAGGTTGTAGGTAGTGTTGGTAGGAGTAGTGGGGAGGTGGAG